>NW_025779131.1:0-67502 GCF_021130785.1 Homalodisca vitripennis | reverse complement strand
AAATAATATCGAGAATGCTTTTATCCCAAAAAGGCTAAATCTGAAGAATTTTTTTTTGATTCGTTTCTGCATGTGAATAAATTAGCTGTGACATTGCTTTAAAAGTAATGAAACGTTTTTAACTATACAAAAATAATAACATTATTTATTTTTTTACCAACAAGACCTTACATTTTAAAAGTACATGAAAACGTACTAAATAATTTAAATTATAAACTACGTTTAAAAGTGTGTCTATTTAAAATAGATACATCAAATTTAAATCTAGAAAAAGGATAAATTTTAAAGCCCAATATTTTATTTGTACGTGGAGTTATACATGAACATAAATGTGTGGTTGGTTTTGTGATAGGTTTTTAAATTACAGTATTTAAAGTTTGTAATGGAGCTTCATTGCTCGTTATACGTACAAACCTAGAATAATATAAAAACTGATTTTATAACACAATAAAAGAGTAAAAAGGATACTGGTTTTTACAAAATCCAATAGAATAACATCATATCTTGTGTTTTCTGTGTTCTTACATCCAAGTGTAAAAGACCTATAGTTAAATATTCTAAAATATAGTAAATTAAGTGGCCTATATTTGCTTATTCATTTCATTTAATAAGTTACTTGAAAATTTTACGAATATTTACAATAAAACTAGGTGTGCTATGTGTAATGAGGTATTCATTCAGGCATAACGATAATTTAATTTAACAGTTATAATAATATTTTTAATATTATCAAAACTTTGTCATATAACATTTTAAAAATCGTATACTTCATATAATGCCTTTTTCTTAATTTATTTAAGATTGTTGAACAAAGATTAGTTGATCAAGATATTATGACTGTTCAGTTACACCATTCCCCAGGAATCCAATAGGAAATGAGCAAAATATTGTTCCTTTATTAGTTCTTTGGTTATCTCTAAGTTTCCAAAAAATAAAAGCGATGAAAGTTTAAGTTACGCCTCACTGTGATGTGTTCGTTTTGGGTATAACGAATTGGCAAAATCGGCGGAAGGTTTTCATTAACGATTATAGTTCTTTTTGGAGTTTTGAAGTATCATCAAAGTACGGTTTATATTGCATAAAATAAACCGGTTTACATTGCATATATTTAATAATATATTTTATATATATATATATATGTGTGTGTATATATATATGTGTGTGTGTATATATATATATAATGTGATTAAAAATAATATCCACATTTAACAAATTTTTAATAGTAATGCAGAAAGAAAATTTGTTTTTTTTACCAAATTTTATTCAATTTCCTTACTTTTTCACTAAATCTATGTACTGTAACAACAGATGGTATTCAGAACAAAGAGATGGTCCATGAAATTATTTTGTATATGTATAATAATACCTTATAAAATACCTGCGTGGAGAGGAGAAATGGGTTACTGATGTTAAAGCGCCCTGGGGAAATTGCTTTTTATTCAAAGACAGGTCCTTGCGGGCGCTGTTAAGGGCAAACCAATAGAATTAATGAGGTTTTAACACGATTTATTGCGTTAAAAGTCTCATAGGGGTGAATTGAAAGCAATATTTAAAATTAAAAGTCATCGTAATTGCTTAATAAGAAACAATAACAGTATTTTCAGCACAACAGTAAGTTAATTTGAGCTGTAATAACTGTCATAACTTCAAATATTAAGACAGGTACATTCCAACGGTTCACACATGATCATGTTGAGGGTTTTTCATTTGTGTTTGTTTCATTTGTGTGTTTCATTTGTGTTCACGAAGTATTATTAAGAGTGAAATCCGTTGACTCAGTTACCTTGAACATACATTGTTCTAGTCCTTGTATGAGATCCATTTACCAGATTTTATCAATTAACCTAAGTTCAATAATGATGAGAGGGAGGTTCTATTTGGAATTAACATTACTAAAATAAGGTAACCCAAATAATAATTTAAATATTTATGTATTTTATAATCCAACCTCTTTCATAAACTCCTGCCATTATTCTGAAACGTCACATGTATAAAAGAAACTGTTTACTAGTTGAAAAAGTGAAAAACTCTTAGACTTTTACCACTAAAACGACGTGTAGAGCAGAGTAAGAAGAAGCTGTAAGTATGGCATGTGGATGATGTGGCTCCAAAGAGTAAAATTTCTTAAAAAATAACATAAAGTAAAAATATAATGTATTTCCCAGCATTAGTTATAAAACGTCTAAAAGAGCATGAAAAGTTTTATTGGAAACTTCATTAATAAAAGAATTATGTTTGTAATTCTAAAAAGTATTGAATACGAAAACCTTAGCTTAAAGAGAACAGCAAGAAGGGTAAACTATTGGGAAATGTATAAATAAGTGTCTTGTTCGTTAATCTCATACTTTAAATTAAAACGTTTCAGTACACGTGGTAAAACATTTATTAATACAATTGGAATATGTTAAAAGTGTAAATTCTGAATAATTACGAACTGATCGTTTACTTCACTGATTTAAAGATTTTTATCTTCATCAGTTCAAATTTTAGCATGGCTTTCCCTTAAAAATATTAATAAGATGGTATTACAAAGTTTAAAGATTATAATATGGAGTTATATGTATTGTAAAGACGTATTTAACTTATATAATATAAACAAAACTTCAACTGTTAAACATAATATGCAATTATACATGAATATAAACTTCAATGATATAAGCCGAAACCAAATATGTTTGACGTAAAATCTAGTTTATTATTAGACAGGTAACCATAGGGTTGGTTACCTTTTCTAATAAATACAAGTGGCTTAATTATTTCTAATACGCAAATATTACATTCATATTAATTTATGAATCGATTTAAGATGAAACTTTATACAAAAAATAGTTCGTTGTAGTTCTTGAAGGCTGGCAAGTGATGAATTTTTAAATGCTACAGTGTATGAGAAAAGATAAGAAGAAAGATAAAGAAATACCAAAAACATTTTAAGTTACAAAATTCTTTCAACTATTAAATTATGAAACTTGAACTTTTTAACAATACATATTATTTGGTATTTATTTTAATTAATGATATCTTAGAACATAATAATAGGTGTCATGCTTTTTGGCCAAATTTTTTGATACAATATATTCTCCTCAGCTCCACTTCTGATACTAAAGATTTTGGCTTCCAAAGTTAGAATTCTAAGTCCTAGTAATATCAGTCATAGAATTTCGCTGCTTACCACCTGTATTTCACCATACTACTCCAAAATTGCAGCCAAATTGAACTCCTTTTTTTAAGTACTCTGGAATGTTTACGACAGTAGAAAAGTACGTCATTTCGCCGTTTTACGTAAATAATTGTGTTTATGTAAATGACCAGATTTCGTCTGGGTATGATTTTCAGGCATAAATGATAAAAATATTGCCCAGTAGCTAGTTCATTATTCAAAAATGTGTTTTATGCTCTCGGCATCCAGGTACGATCTCAGCATAGTCAATGATGCCCAGGCAATGTCACGAGTAACTGCAACCAGCTAACATAAAAAGTGTACACATAATATCATAAATAGGAGATTGATATACGTGTAATACTCTACATATAATACTTTAGTATTTGTTATGACTATCGTTACTAATCTAACTCTCAGAACGATTCTAGTGATAATTAATAATATGAATTTTTAAACATACGTAGAGTCCGATTTTTGTTGGCGGTTTTTTTTATTTAGTTATCAATAATAACATTTTCTTAAACACATATTAGTATTCATCCCTTTGCTCTCGATCAAAATAAAACTATTAATTAAATGATGTACCACTTGGGAGGAATTTGTACCTTTTAATGATTAGGCAGAAAGAAAAGGAAGTGCTTTCATCACAATCGTTAAAATCTACAAGACGCTTTCTATATTAGATTTAAAGTAAAAATAATAACAGTATTGGTTGCCAGTGAACATCTTCATTATATTCTTTATAAAGCTTAAGAATTTTATCTTTAATATAAAATTCTTATTCACTTTTATCTTACAAACTCATTTCGTTGAACAAACTGTATTTTAAAATGGCCTTAAATGTGTTCAAAATTTGTATGTTATTGTTTGAGTGGTAATTTTTTTTTTAATTATGAACAATATTTATTTCAAAATACTTTCAGATTAAGAAATTAATTTCAGTTTTAATAACTTCTTATGACATAAATTAATATATGTGTATGTAGAATTTTTTTGTATATTACTTTTATGAAATATTTGTCATGGTACTACTGGAGCATTGAATTGTGTATTTTACCTTGAAACGTTTAAGAGTCATGAATTTGTAGATTGGATGGTTGAGGTCTATATGAGCATCTACAATATCGCGAAGGATATAAAATGTAAGCTATAGCTTTGGCACCTGTTTAATATTAAGGTCTATGTCATACCTTGTTGATTGCCATAACAATCATTTAATTAGGCTACATAGACGTATCTTCCATAACAATACAAATATTGCAGAACGTAAGAGAATTTAGTGTTCATTTGTAAGGGAGCTTAATACTAGGAAATCAAATACCTTTAATTCTAGTTATTTTGGAATTTATACTTGCAGTCAAAGGATTGCAGATACATAAATGTGTTAAGTGGCTAAATATTTGTATAACACATTGCCTTCTGCTGTTTTTTTTATTTAATTAACAGCCTGGATCACAGTTTTAAAAAACCATTTAAAAATTAGTTAATGAAGGAATATTTTCTACATTATTTTCTACTTTCGCTAACAATTAAATAGAGTTATATGAGTTACCATATGGAACTGCTACTTCTAACTTCCGAAGGTGCAAAGTGAACACTTTAAACAGTAAATACTACTATTGCAGTATCTACAACACAAGGGTTCAGGAGAACCTTGTAAAGAACCAATAACATTTAATGCAATAAGCAATGCCATTATTTAATTTCATATTTTTTGTTAACATTTCTGAATCCGCAACTAATGAAGAATCTAATTCAGAAAACTTTGATTGGATTACTTATCACCAAGCTCGAGAATGTATGGTAAAAATCCATTATCCATGCATGTCGCCCAGACTATCACGGCCGTGTAGAAGCAGCTGTGTATGGAGCCTCAAGAGAATTGGATTGAAAATATTAACTAATCATAAAATATGTTAACGATAAACAATAATATAATTGGTATCCAAAACACGGCTTCAAATATTTTATAATTGACTGCATAAATATTAAGTTAAATTGAATTGTAAATAATCCTTAATATGATTGGCGCTGATTTTATAGTAACCTTTTTGGTTTCGTAAAAGATCTTAACACCACACTTTTTATCTATGTGGATACATACGAGGTATTCTAATGTAATTCTTTTTCAAATGCGTATATCAAGTCCTTTAATTAGAGGATAGTCTAAATAAAAATATATGTTACGAAGTAAGACCTAATTTCCAATAAACATGTTTAGGAATAATTTTGTGATTTTTACCCATGTTATCAATATTTTTAATGTATTCAAATAATGACAGTAATTGATTTGTCTACAACAGAAAATAACTTAAATAAATGTACGTTTTTATGGGATAACAATAAATAATATCGAGAATGCTTTTATCAAAAAGGCTAAATCAGCAAGAAGCTTTCTGTTGTTAGTTTAAATAAAAAGAAGACCAATATTGTCTGTCAGTGCACACCGTTATTTTATTCTGCACAAAGAATTCTGAATTTCCTTTTCAGAATATTATTGTTCTGAGCTTTAGTAGTTTATAAAATCTGAGAATATATTTATAAAAAATATCATTATGGTGTCATTACACATGGCTTATTTTTTATTTACCAACGTAATGAAAAGTTTATTAATTAAAAGAATGGTATTTGATTAATTTAAAACTAAATGAAAGTCTGGAAGAAAATATTTTCTAAGTTTAACATAGTAAAACTACTTTAGAAACGAGATATAAGACTTAGCCTGTTAAGTTTGTGTATAAGAAAAATGAAGAGTCATCGATTCTTGGATTCGTTATATTACTACGAAACCCAAAGTTATAAAAGCGAAATGTTTTGCAGCCAAAGTACCGTTAGAAAGTTATCGTTGGAAAGAGTAACTGTGGAGATATCTGTAAGAACGATGTAAATACTTTACAGCCTCCGATCCTCGAAGATGTATCACCACATACCAAACATATACCAAGAGAAGAGACATAGATTACATGACACCTCAAATATTAACAGTGCTCAGTTATCTTTTAAATACTGAAGTCATCAGATCAATTTTTTTGCACACATGTTAGTTTTGTATGCTAAATGTAATTGGTAGACAGTTTTTTTTCTTACTATGTTTGAAAATCCACGATAGATAGATACAATGACACTAACATTTTATGTACATGACTGTAGGCAACGAGATTAATATACTTCTATTCATCACCATCTATTTTTTTAATCATAATCGTGGTATTTATTATTTTTAATTGTTCACATTTGTCTTCCTATTGTTTATAAACACAGTGACAGAAAGGATACATTTTTAAATAACTGTACATCACGCAGTTTCATGGGAGATGTAAAATATCAAGTCTTTAGCTCATTACATTAGTCTAAGTGGTGTTATTTTCATATGTTAAATCGTTATATGATTATATTCAATTTATTTACAAATTTACTGGACTTTTGGGCTATCGTTACTTCTTCGTAAGTATGTTTGCTAGTTTTTATTCGTGACTTATCAAACTTTACATATGTTATATTGTTACACGATAGTTGTTGATAAAACAGGTGTGAACAATTAATGTAATATTGATTTTTGTAGTAAGGTAAGGTTTGATATTTTTTCAAATAATTGAGTGGAGTTGGTATATCGATAGTTTTCAGTTCAGTTTTACATTGAATTTTTTAGGTGGCATGATACCTACTTGGCATTGTACTTTATCCAATTAGTTTAGTATACTTATACATATATAGCGGATTCTGGAAATCACCAGTACAGATTTTTTTAATTAAACATTGGCATGTTTTCTTTGCGATCATTAAATAAATTATTTTGATATTAAATCTAGCTCAAGAATGTACAAACTGGACAGCAATTTAGAGTAAGTAATAAAAGGAAAGCATAATTGGCAAAGTAAGCAGAAAGTTACAGTGTTGATGATGAATAAACAATGAGAAGTGGTCTGCAAGCGATTTTAATATTTACGATAGTTTTACTAAGTAGTTGGGGATGGTTTAGTTTAATTTTGGACGTAATTATGCTAGAATTAACAATGTAGCTGCAACATTTCCCTCCAATGAACATTATAAAATTAGCTGTATTATAGCCATAGAATACTTGGATGGCAAAATCTTGCAGGAGTTTTCTTAGAATGAATTTAACGAATACCAAATACTTCTAATCTGCAGCAGACTGTATTATTACAATAATAGTGTACTTAAATTCTACTAATATTATAAATGTTATCCAAATTTGAGACTTCGTTGCACGTGTTTCAGATTAGGGACATTCAAGCCATGTGTAAACAAGGAACATCTGAACTAATCACCAGTTTAGATAAACATTTTCGTACAAATTTGTTTTAGTTAATTAATTATCAGTACCTGGGCATTTTTAAGTACAACAAAATTCGTGGGTAGCTAAACCTTTCATAGTCCCTAAAATATTGCATTAATCATTATTTTAAAACATGTCTAATATTAATATTACTATATTATTTTTTTATCAATCCACCTCATGAGTGTCACTGTTCTTGACTAAGACCTACTGCCACCAACAACTTTCGTCTAACATTTTTGCCTCTTTTCTAGTTTCTAAAGGTAAATATTAATTTTGAATATACTTCTTACAAAAATTTACGGTTTTAAATGGTGTCACCACAAAATTCACAGACGGTTCTACTTGTATTTTTCAAATTATAAAAATTAAATATAATAAAAAATTTTAATAGGTCCAGTAGTTCTCAATATTTAGTAATATTATTTTTGAAAACCATACAAAATACTGATATCTCTTTGTTTGAAGGTTATTTTTGACGATGAAAGTATTGTGAAGGAAACAGGATTTTCGTCAGTCGTAGGTGGTTAGTAGACGAATGAAGACGTATTGTGACCTGTATTCCGTATTTTAGTTTTAATGATTAGTGTTGTGTATAGTTTTTTATTAAGTGTTTATAGTTATATAGTGTTTATAGAGTTAGTGAAGTTGACAAACAACATGGTATTTCTGACCTAGGCGTGCCACAACGCTTTGGTAAGATTTGTTTATTTTAACCTAGTTTGTAATTATGTATTAGGTTAGTTCTTTGCCTGAAGAAGAGATCAGATTGCAAATCTTGAAACGTAGTGTTACTTATTTCTTGTTTCACTGAACGATGGCAAATTTCCGGAAAAAAATACTGATATCTGTTTGGAATTTTATTATTTAGAAAAATATTTTGTTATTTAAACTAAAATTTCTTCTTACTATTAAGACACACTTATAATCTTAGAAATTGTTCACAATTAGAAGGACCTCGAAAAGTTACGATTATACTGTTAATATTACTCTTGTTTTAACGAAATTTATTCCAAGCGATGAAATAAACATTGAGGAAATTAACCAAAACTTTCTCTTGTCATGACATTTCCCTCCTTTTTCCGGCTCACATTTATGGAATATATTTTTTGGAAGGAATAGGTCTATCATTGACTCCAAGAAGATAAGAAACATTTGAGTCACTACTAACATGGATATACGCTAGTAGCAAGTCACGACAGGCAAGTAACTAATTTCAATTTTTGCTCCTTGAAGTAGTTTCAATTTCACTCAAATGAATTAAAAAATAAAAAAAACCTGGCAATAAAAATAAAGGCTATACAGTGTAGGACTGTTTAAAGCTCTGTTTGTGTTAAGAGTAAAGAATGTTTCATACAATTCAGTGATGTGGATACCTTTAAGAAATGTATTTCTGAGAAAGAAATCGTGCGTCAGCCATGTTATTTTTTTACAGAGTTTTAAATGGAAAGATTTCAAAAAATTTTAATTAAAGAAATTAACATTTGTATCCTGTGTATATACCCACGTCAGACAACCAGATCAAATAGTGAGTAAACCATTTTATAGGTATGTCTATGGATAGATGAAAATTTAAAATTTATTTACTTGACTAAGTTTAGTTTTACGTTTATGAATCCCAAAGGATCTGAAGGAAATTTTTATTTCTTTTTATTAACCTTTTTAATACACTCCCATTTTGACCGTCACCAAACTATCGTGGTTGACGATCATAAAACTGTTCTATCGATATCAGGAAAATAAGATCGTGTGCCTATACAGAGGGAATTAGCTGTGACTATAAGTTTCATTCAAGAAATAACAAACACAGTTATATGTAAATCTTTGGCTAATTCTTGGAGTTTCCCAAAGCATATCAAAAATATCTTAACCAATAAACTAGTTCATATCGCATGTTATAACCCTTGCAGTGAAAAACACATTGAAACAAACATCGATGACTATCCCGAGAGACATGAAATTCTCTTCGTGAATTTTAGGTTTTTTTATGAAATGCATAATATAAAATCAAGTGGAGTTGATTAGACAGCAACGTCATATAAAGAACTTGTAAAGATTCTTTCAGCACAATCCTATTAAAACGACGTAACTTGACGTTCCTGTGTGGAGTAATTAATAGTTAATGCAATGGTGTTAATCGAGTCAGACATACTCTGGACGAAGTAGAATTATTTATTAATCATTCGTTACGTAATACTTTAAAACAGATTATAATAATTTCAGTAATATTTTATATTTTATGGGATAAAGATAAAATATTATGATAATTTGATTGAAGGGTAAATAGGTGTGAAGTTATTTAAATGTAGTTGAATTAATACTATGAGTTATAGAAGCAAACCTATCTGGAAAGAATTTAAATTGAAACCATTTGAAAAATAATTTATGGGTTGGTAGATATCAGTTAACTTTCCCTAATTTCCTAACGGAACTAACGTTACTTTCAACGATATAAATCGACTGAATTAAGCTAAAAACATTTTCCCAATGTACTATAATTTTACTATCACTTTATAGATATATATATAACTAACTTAATACAGAGAATGAGTTTTATAGTATTTGAGTAAATAGGTTCGATATAGCACTTTATATTTCCTAAGTAAAATCAAACACATTAAAGCTTTTCTGTATAAAAATTACAAATCAAATAAATCAGGGTTACTTTAATAATTTTGTAATAAACATATTTAAAATATCATATAGGCAAAGCCTCTTGCGCAAGTAGAATCAATTTCATTCCTTGGACCAATTCCGCAACGTTCTGTCTAAATCTTAATTAATCTAAATCCTGTCTGTCTTACGTCCTGTAGATTCGATCCTTCGATAATACAGATAGACAAACTGTTCGAAACTACTTCTGTGGTTTTATATACTTTTCATAGATTGTCCATGTGTATTTGAAATGAAAATATATATATAAATATTGATAATAAAAATAGAGGTGCGCCAGAACAAATACATAAAGGTTAGGCAATAGAAACAAAAATATATCAAATTTGTACTTTAATGTACATGTATGGGAATTTTTTTAAACAATCGTGTGGAATTGAAGAGATAGAGAGAGAGAGCGATTTTTTATGTTAGAAATATTGTGTAGTATTTTCTCATTTTACAAACTGACAACTTACTAAACCTACATCTGTAATTTTAAGCATTATCAGTTCTACCTGTTAAATTTGACTACACCAGTTAGGCATTTATTACTTATTACTATTTCGTTACGCAAAAGTTTAAAGTAGTTTAAATATACTTTAATATAGTAACAAATATCAATATCAATAAATAAATATTTATTTTTCAACATTTACATACTTTTTTACAATAAATAACAAACTTAGGAAGTCACAGACCAAAATCAAGTAGCTGGTCAGTTTCTAAATATAAGTATGGCAAAAACAATAATGATTAATAATAAAAAACTTACTATTGATAATTAGCTTTTTCGTTGTTATCACTTGCATAGTTAAGTAAAGAGAACTTACCGTAAACGTATAAGATGTGCAACAATCGCGTACGAAGTATTGTTTAAGTCTAAAGCGTGAATCTTACCCATTATTTTTTCGATGCCTCAAAAATATTATAAGAAATTTATCTCACAATATTTTTAATGTTTGCTAATAAAACCGTAATCATTATTTAAACTGATGCGTAACGAGTTTCTTATACTATGAAACTCGATAGGAAATATCATAAGAAACAATGCATTATTATTACATACTAGATATTAAGTCTAATGTCTGAAGATTAAATTTAAAAATTATATACCACATATTTTACAAACGTTATGAAGCATAGCACACTAATCTTGTTGAAAAGACAAAGTTATAACCAGGTTGTCGTTCATTACCTCCGTTACTGCGTCATATGTTGGACTGAAACAATAAATTGCTCTAAACCGTGACAAAGATGTCCCCAGACTCCAGACCACCGGACAATCCACACTAAACTCTCTCAAAGCTGCCACTTTATACCTGTTATATCCAGCGCCGTAACTTTTACTTTTGTAGAACTATGAACTGATATCACTATCACATATGATCCTGTTAATCTCATAAAATATGTTCTAATCGGAGGTATCTTGTTATGAACGATTCAAAAAACTGCTATGGTACTTAAACAACTAAGTTAATAAGTATAATAAATGAGAACATAAATTTCCCATAAGAAAATCTCTGATAAAAGGCGATCAGTCATTGTAAATGGAATATAAAAAGCTATTTGATAAATTATATGATTTTCATTCGTTATTGTGGCATTAAGGAAACACTTATTGTTTAAGAACACACTAGGTTAAAGGACACACGCTAGTTTTTGGATAAGGGTGGAATTCTTACCGTTCGACCCACAGGATCAAGATCCTGGCCTGGAGATCGTCTCTCAAGTTGGGTAGACGATTGCCATTTTTTACTTGGATATACATTTAGTAAAGATAGAGTATCAAAACAAATTGTATTTGAAATATACTGTCCTTGCAGACCGAACGGCTGTCACAAAGACGGAAATCTTATTTTGTCACCAACTGAATAGAAACTTCGCTCAATGCTCAACTACTTTAAATTCATATTCGATAATTTTAATACAATAAAACATTATAACCTTCAAACATAGTATTTGCAACTGATTTAAAATAAGAGTTCCTTGCACATATATTTTGTACATAAGAATCCAGTTGAATATCTAATCTAAAACTACGTAATATTTCCTCTGTTTTAGAGGCTTTATATTGGGAATATGCAAACGCACATGTTATTTCTTCTACACAAATCATCTAGAAGTATAAATTTCAATACTCAAAATGTAGCAAAGTTAGTTTAAAATCATCATGAAAGTAACAAATACAATCTTTTACACTACGATATGTGGTCCATGCTCCGTTCACCTATTTATTTATCAAAAATCCTCAGTTTACAAGATACGGTAAAAAAGGCCTTTACCGTTTATGTAGTTTTAAATGTAACAGTGCAGGTTGGTAATCTAAATGATTAAATTTAGTAAACAAAAACCAACCGATCCAACAAAGTAACTTAATCACATATGTTGATAAGTTATTTAAATAATTCGAATAAGAAACTTAACAATATACTACTTTTACTAATTTTTTTTATTGTGTGTTTCTACGTGCTTATTATTGTTACCAATACTTTTTTATAAGCAAAAATTGACCAATGGTTTTCATTTCCAAAAGCCATTTAGAAGTATTAAATTAGTTTGAAACCAAATTTTAGCGCTCTAGGTCAACTTTCCCAAAACATGCCACAGGCAGGCATAAATCAGATTTCATTTATTAATTGTTAAGATAGGAAATATACAACAATTGGATTGTCTGATAATCGACAAATACAAATACACAAATCCTTATCAAACAGAAACGTGGAAGTGGAGAAATGGACTACTGATGTAAAGCTCGCTGAGGAAATTACTTTTTATTCAAAGACAGGTCCTAGCGGGTGTGTTAAAAGAGCAAATAATAGAATTAATAAGATTTTGGATTGCATTTTACACATAAATAGACAAACAATTTCTAACTTCTTAAAAGAATAAAATACTGAAGGCGTAAAAGTAACAGATTGTAATTCAACAAATTAATAAATCTTTATAATAGAACAAAACTTATGAAAAGCAAATTGTAGCCTCTAGTAATTATTTTGTCAATATACGATATATAATCTTTTTAATTCGGATTAATTAAAGTAGAAAACATGTGCCACAACATATAAAATTTTGTTAGGGAGGGCATATATTAACAGAAGTTTAAATGTCATAGAATGAGCTTCAGTAAAATATTGTCAATGTGTTTATTTGTGGACAGTAAAATCGCGACGTTTCATTCATTAATAACAAATATATTACATGAATGGTAGATATTTTATTATTATGAAATATTGTAAGTAAGCACATACTATTTCTTTGATTAAAATTGAATGCTTTAATTAAAGCAATTATGGCAAAAGTTACTACTTGATCGCATTTAGACAATGACACAATATAAAACTATTTTTATTAATTTCTTAACAAGAGGAATTCCAAATATGGGGGAAAATTTTTAAAATGTGTAAATCTCCTTTATATTCGAATAATTTTTTAATTTATAGTCATTACAATTTATTTTACGAGCTTTGGAGTCGATGTCGCTATAACAAATATTGTGTTTTGGCATAATCAGTGAAATGGTGGCTTTTGTGTAGTCGTAATATGAACTTTGGTGTATTTTTTCTAGATTTTTATTTGATTAAAAATTCACTTCTGTTTGTTTACAATATCGTATTTTCACTCAATATCTAATTTTATTTGTCAAAATCACATACAACTGAACTATTATAACTGGCAAAAACTCCTCATAGATATGAAGGTGTAAACATACTAAAAAAATATTAAATTCAAGAAACGTCATATGTTAATAAACTAATTGTGAATTACAAAGAGTTAATAATTTTGCATAATACAAGGGGTATTAATTTATCAAATAAATTTGTTGTTAACTGTGTAATGTAATAACATAAAACAAATTAAAATTGTAATAGTTAATTTTATATTCACAACTACCCATACCTTACATTAGGACTATCCGGATGTTAAGTTTGTAGGACCTTCTGATGAGCTATTTATAGATGATTGATTTTAATTTAAGTATGTGGATTCTGAAATATACTAATACTTTTTAAAGAAAACATTCATCGAGTTTTTTTATTATGCTCCATTGCATGGGCCGAAATAGGATTAGATTTAATTTTAAGCTTTGTACGCTGCGATATCTGTACATTCTAATCTGCAATGGAGTTATTGTCTGACCAATGTAGGCTTTAGGACAGTTTTTACATGACAATTGGTAAATGACATTGCTGGATTCACAAGTCATTTTACCAAATTGGATTTACCAATTATCGGACAGTTTCTTTTTCTTGTGTTATTACAGAAAGTTTTTGAATATATTATTAAATTTCACGTTTTGCAGCGAGGTTTACAACAAGGTTCACAGCCAAAAGGGTTGTTTAAATTTTGGGTTATTTCATAATAGGGTAGTTTATGTCTTACTAATTTAAAAAACTACATATGGCGTTAGGGGGTATAATGAAGGATAACCCATTAAGACGCATACGTCATTATCGAACTTGGCCATTAAGATACAATTATTATGCATAATTTAAAATATGTAGCTCAATTCGATCTAGAAATATCAACACTAGTCCATAAGCCATAGAACTTTGGCCAGCCCTCTAAGTAATAGAGTTTGAAATAACTCAGCCAATTCGTCAATTAAATTTCGAATACAGTACAATTCAATTGAATTTTCGACTGCCTAACATTTATTTATTGTATACGGTTAACACCATTTTTACATTACATAATAAATTTACAGTTTGGCATCTAATTCTATGTATAGTTCTAATATATAATACACAGACAACCTGCAGTTATAATATCCGTAGCTTCAAACATTACAACAGGCACTAATATTCATGTTATATCAGGTTACCTCCGACCTTATTACTATTAACTACATAAGATACACTCTTATAGACAAAACACAAATTGACAGACCATGCAATTGATTTAAATAAATAATTAAAAAGACGTAAGACTTGTGCTAAATCATTACAAGTATTAAGAAACCTTATTATTATATTATAAATACATACAGAAATGGTTCTAAACAACAGGCAAGTTCAAAATATGTCTACACTCTACATATTCCAGAATAAACAGATCACCATTCAAAAATAGAACTTGGATAGTTCCTTTTTAAAAGTTACCTCAGACATAGTAAATAAATCAATGTGATCTGGTAAGCTATTTCTCAGGCGGTGAAGACGTGGCACTGAGCTGTGGTAAGAATACAGAGTCTGACAATATTTCCTCTTAAACATATGATTTGTTCTGGCCAATCTTGAGCAGCGAAAATCTATTCTCCCAAGTAGATCAGGAGAATCCACTGAAGATGTAATAATCTTTCGGAGAAGAAGTAAATCATTGATCCTCCACCTGGTGCTCAGTGATTGAAGACCAAACTGATGGCTGATGTCATCTAAAGGAACCTCCGCATAATGAAAGCCAAGTTTCATTCCAAGAACTCGAAGAAACTTCCTCTGTATGCTCTCAATGGAATCAATATGGCCTATCTGATATGGCGACCACACTGGTGAACAATATTCTAATATGGGGCGAACTAATTGTACATAGAGTGTTCCAAGCGCTACAGGGAAAACCCCATCTCTGGATACCCTAATAATAAATCCAAGAGCTGAATTTGCCCTACGGCTAATAAAGTCAATGTGACTTTTGGATTAAGTGAAGATGTCATAGTCACCCCAAGATCCTTAATCATAGAACATCTGCTGAGTGGTTCCTCTCCAAGAAAGTACTCGAAGGTCTCCTCATTCATCCGTCGGGAGAAAGTAAGTACTGAGCACTTTGATACATTAACCTCCATTTTATTTCTAGAACACCACAATAGTACACCATTCAAGTCAGCCTGTAGATCTCTGCAATCAGACTCCGAAGTGATCTCCTTGTATATTTTGGTATCATCTGCAAAGAGAAATATCTTGGAGTGTTTAATGACAGAAACCATATCACTAACATAAATGGCAAAAAGCAAAGGCCCAAGGAGGGAACCCTGGGGGACTCCAGAAACCACAGTGAAAGCTGTGGATTTCAAACCTCTGTATCTAACCACCTGATGATGATCACTCAAATAACTTCGAAACCATCGTAGCATGGGACAAACAACGCCCAAACTACTAAGCTTGGCTAGCAGATGTTCATGGCTAACCTTGTCAATCGCCTTAGATAGGTCTATGTAGACACCATCAACTTGACTTCCTATATTGAAAGCAGATATGATGTCACCCTGATAAATAATGAGAATCGTGGCGGTTGATCTTCCTCTCAAGAAACCATGCTGAGCAGTGAATATAGTGTTCTTGACAAAAAGAGAGTCTATTGAAAACCAAGGTTTCAAACACCTTAGCTAGAG
Organism: Homalodisca vitripennis; assembly: GCF_021130785.1. Classification (NCBI taxonomy): domain Eukaryota; kingdom Metazoa; phylum Arthropoda; class Insecta; order Hemiptera; family Cicadellidae; genus Homalodisca; species Homalodisca vitripennis. The sequence goes on along the minus strand of NW_025779131.1, from coordinate 51,068 downwards.
TCGATTGAATTGAGATAGGTCTGTAATTTTTTATGTCTGAGCTGTTTCCACTTTTATATATGGGCGTAACGTAGCTAGTATTCAGGCAGTGAGGGAAAAACCCCAACCGCAAAAACTCATTGAAATATAAAGTTAAGTGAGGAGCTAGAATAGAGCTACAGTATGTTAATATTGACGGAGGTATCTCATCAGGTCCCGCTCTTTTATTGACATTCAGGGAGGACAGCACTCTCTTAAGTTCCACGGAAGAAATAGAAAATTCTGCAAGAGAAAATGCAGTTAACTGGTCCTCATATGAAGGACACTCAACATGCATCTGGTAGACAGATGAAAAAGTTCGCAAATATCTTGCGGGTCATCTACAGCCCTATCGTTTAGATGCATTGTGTCATTTATCCCTGTTTTGCTCTTTGTGTTGTTAATGTGAGCCCAAAAGGCCTTAATATTATGTTGCATGGCGCTTTCAACTGAACACAAACATTAGACTAGGAGCAAAATATTTCAGAGCTTGTCTGTCTGTAAATACTATTGTGGTTGTACATAGGTCCAATTTGTCCCGAGTTCAATAAAAAGTGTAAATACGTAAACTGAAATATTCATCTTGTTTTTCGAAAATTAAATGTGTTATTTAAAGAAACGTTTCTCAAAGGGGTATAGTAGGGGGGTCTTAAAATAAAGTTCACTGATTATTGTATAATGAGTCATATACTAAAGCGATATAATGACATTTATTGGTTGATTCCATACCAACGACAGATTTCCATCCATCATTCTGTTATAGATAAAGAAAGCGAAGACCTAAATTAGAGGTGGTGAATCAAACGAATTGTCTGAGCTTCAATCGTCCAAACTTAAACGGAGGAAAACACTTTTATGTGTAACCTTTCATTTAAAGTCAAATCGAAGCAAAACCAGAAGTTTTATCTAAAATATGATGGTTAAAGTGTGAAATGTTTTAATCAACACACAATTTCATATAAATACTTTTCTTATCTCTAAAGTTTGGCTCTTCTTTGGGAGGCTGTGGCCAAACCCATTGTTGTATTAGAAACTCGTTTATACTTAAAATTAGATAAGCTGAAAATGTCTAAAGGTTTTTTTATTGCTTACGTATTAGATGTTCAATGACATTACATATCGAAACAAGGACAATTTTCAACACTTCTTATTATTAACTGTTAAATGACCATATAGGTTACTAGCAATTAACCGTGGCCTTGCACGCTATTTCCTATTGAAAAACAGGTAAGTTATAGGCGAATCTTATTGAAATGGTATATTAAAAATTAAAAAACGTTAAGGTCACTGGAGGTATACTGATCTCCCGATTTATTTCAAAATAACTGGACTTCAAGTTTAAAGAGCAATTTCCCTGAAAAAATAATGAAGCCAGTGAAACAGTTTTTATGAGTAACATTGTGATACACAAACTTCAGTGTAACATTTAACAATATCTGAAGAAATACTTGAAATAACGCCAGTATAACTTGACACATTATAGGCCAGAGTGGTGTAATATTTTTAATAGTAATCTTACTGTCCTTACATATGATTTAATATAATTGAGCCCAATGATAGATTTGAATACAAAAGAGACATTTTGAGGATACATATTATTTCAATGTTAATTGTTAAGAGGTTTAAAAGCTTATCACAATTGCAGCTGACCCTTTTTTCAGAAATAAAGTGAAAAGAGACATTTCTACTACGAATCAATTCTATTTAACCTCTTAATGCCCACTACATGATGCAGTATATAAAAAAAATTATTTTATGCTAAAAGTTACTTTAAATGGTACTTAGATGACCTGTAATTTTTTCAGATTTTTAAATTTACTATTTAACCAAATTTTGGGTAAGTGCCAAATCTGGCACATTGGGCAATAGAGAAAATAGTGCACTTTAGAGAAAGTAAACAGGACATAAGAAAAACTAATAGTATATTGCTTCATAATTACAGTATATTTAGAATTATAAGTAAAACACATTACTACACAGTATAAGGAGCACCTTACAAGTGGAAATCCACAAAACAGTTCTTTCCTTTGTTTAGGCAGAGGTGAACTTACACTTTTCACACATAATGGATGATTTCTGCTTGCAGAAGGGATGCTTGCATCTCTGCCTATCTTCGACAACAGATGGCCAATGTCCAACTCCCATCTTTTCTAACATCTGGTATAGGGATATTGACACATGGAACTTTCTTCTTTTTCTTTGAAAATTCGTTCTCTACCCTGTCTGTTGATGGCCTTCCTCTTTTTATTGGGTCAGCTCTAAGTTACAAAGAGACTCGGCCACCTCACACCGGAAAGCTAGCAAATCCATTACTCCCTGCTTAGCAATTCCATTATGTTGACAGTCTCGTCTGAAGAGAAGCCATCCATTGACAATACTTACGTCAACAAAGTGGAAGAAAAACCTCAAATAAAACTTCCGAGATCTTAGATTAATTCGGTAGTAGCTGATAAGTCCATCTAGAAGGTCCACTCCCCCCCATGAACTTATTGTATGTTGTAACGATTTTAGAGGCAAGTGACATCAATCTGCTCACGACCTTTAGAGTCCAAAGCGTTGCACAGTGTTGATAGGGCAAGCAGACTCAAAAGTTGACGCAAGAGACACACCCCTCGATTGTCTAACCATTTTACAGCCCTAATTTTTACCCCATCAATTGTTGCCTCTTTTTCCTCATAAGACCCACGGCCTTTCTTTTTTCATTTCTTGGTCAGATGAAAACAACAAGCCTGGAAATCGTCCTAGTCGAATGGTCCCGAGGGATTGGAAACCAATATTTGCTAGAGTCAACTAAGAGAGCTGGTGATGAGTACCAGTTATCAAAATAGATTAAGAATTTGTTTTCATTACGAGGCAAGTGTTCAACCCAGTCGTAAAACAACATTTGAACTAGCTCCAATGTCAGGTAGGGAAGTAGCAGGTAGTATGCGACCAGTGTAGATCTCAAAATTGTGAATCAGACCCTTGCTGTCACAAAGTACAAACAGTTTGTATCCCCCACTTGTGGGGTTTTCATCGGGTTTGTACTGTTTTAGTAAAGATGTGCCTTTGAAGGGCACAATCTGTTCATCAACACAGAGCATTTGTTCCTCAATAGGAATGTTTTTTGAATTTGTTTTGAAGAGCATCAACTAGTGGGGCGGATTTTAAATAGCCTATCTTTGTTTGGATCATTCTGTAATGGCATGTGATCATTGTTATTGAAGTGCAAGTTGGCCTTCAGTTCCTCCCATCTGTTTACGTGACATAACATGTGCAACCTTTTCTACTCGTGTATTTCCATTCCAATACATCCTACTCCTAGGTAGACCATAAATGCTCATGTAGATGCAAATGCCTATAAACTGCTCTACTTCCTTCTCTGAGGTATTCAAGGGTTTATTCGGATTTTTTTGGACACTATACAAGTTTGACTGAGTAGCAATCAAAGTTTAAAAGGTCATTGTCAAAAAAATCTTTGAAGTAGTCAACTGGAGACTGAAGTACATGTTCGTTACTTAATTCTAGCATTGGCGGAGAAGGTTTTCTCACTGTTATCTGGATTCACTTCATTCCAAGCAGGTGCTGGTTTTTTTTGGAATCTTCTTTTTTTGTGGCTGTAGACGTTGAAGGGATGTTCTCTTCGTCTTCATCTGTGACATCACTGGAGCTCGCTGCATTGTTCACTGAAACAAAACAAACTCGCTGTTGCCTTGCTTTTTTTCAAACCACAAAAAAGTATGTATTTCACACTAAAATAAATAACATATTGAGGTCTTTACTAGTATATAACAGCACCGCTGAAACAATTTTTCTATACAGCCTAGTGTAACATAATCTGAATTATCCTAACCGTGGTGCATTAAAAATGGTGCTGTCATAACAAGAAAAGACATATAATAAACAGAACATAGCCTATTAGTATTGAATATAAATTTAGATTAGTAAGTATGAGCCTAACTAAGTTAATTATGGAATTAATGGTATAAATAAACTTACAAAATAAGGCTAACTTGTTCTTTTTTGTCACGGCCAGGGGTGTAATCTGGATCCTCATCTGAGTCATCCACCAAACTGGTCTTCACTGTCATCGGGGGGTAAAAGCGAAGTTTGTGTTGTTATGTCTTCTTAGTCGACAATGTGACATCTGACAAAAATAAACATTGTTGTACAAAAAGCTTGTAGGTTGACTTTAATGCCCAATGTGCCATTTTTGGGACGAACTGAAAAACTGCAGTTTTACAGTTGTGCCCAATGTGACAAATTTGGCACAAACCTAAAAAGCATCATAAAACATAAACTAGACATATTTTATGAACTAAAAACTACTGTAACACACTTTCAGTTAACTATGTAAACTAGACCATATTTTATAAAAAGGGTACTTACTTTTTTTCTGCTAAATACAGGTATGAAGACTTAGAGGTTATGAAGAATTGGTGTTTACTGTGTATGGTAGATCTGCTCACTGGCTGTAAGTTCACATAACTGCCACCAGGCAACAGCACAGTACAGTAAATTATTGAAAATAGTTCCATATGTGTCACAATGGGCATTTAAGGTTGTAATTTTCATTCTGACACTATACTACATGCATAAAATCGGTATGTGACAAATTTGGCACAGTGGGCGTTAAGAGGTTAAGAAGCAATATTAGAGTGTGATTTTTTGTCAATATCGGAAACATATAAATACCCGATTTAATAAAATAATGTCTATCTTCGCCCCTAATAATCTTAATCTGGTGTAAGTTATTACTGTCGCGCCGTTAGAGTTTGCACTATTGTCCCAAAATAAAAACATAAATAGACCTGAAAAGTCTTCTTCGGTCACACAGTGTCTAGTTTCATTCATAGTACTGTATTCCGGCGTAAGGCATTTCTAGTGCCGTAGTAGCGCTCTCAGTGTTGTCCTAAATGTAATGAAACTAATTAGACTAGCACTAGACTTCACGTTTATAGTCTATGTTTGACTGTGAGTATCTCATTGAATGCACGAATCGATATGCAGTGGCAAATATTAAATTTGCCAGTCATTTAGTCAGTTGGAGATAGTGCAAAACCGGTTTACATACAACATTTTGTCCGGTTTACGCCTAAACTTGCACTAATGGGTTTCTTGTAAATGCAGTATGTATGCTCATTAATCAAAATAGTTGAATCCAAGAGGAGACAGGTTTCGATCAAATTTAATTTCAGTAATAATTATTAAATGGTTCTCGATATTGCTTCATTGAAGCGATTTCAGAGAAAATTAATTAATTTAATCTATAGATTGATACTAAAATTAATTTACTTCAGTTACGTATGATAAAAATCGATACAAATAAAAAACCGAATGCAGATACAGGTTTAGTCATTTTGCTAAATTGTTACGCTAATTATGCTAGTTGTTCCAGTGTGGTTGGCGTTACATTTTACTGTCTGAAAGGTCAGTGTAACATTGGAAGAGTTATTTAAAAATTCAGAATTTAATTCGCAACTATATAATGTCAGATATGCAGTTTTATTTACTTCTGAACATTATCCTAATCAAAATATTATTGAGTATTTTGCCATAATTACTAAACTATCCAACGGTAAGTATATGATTGGTCATTCCGAGATAATGTGTGAGTTAGCGTGGAGAAGTAAACAAGAGAATTCACTTGTATGGTTTAAATTTGAATACTAGGCTATTTATCATATAATTTGTTAAATATGAATTTACGATTTAGTATATATATTAGGGTCAAATTTTTATGTCTTATAGAGGCAACAAAATATTTAACAGAAAGTACATTATTAAATGTTGGTAACATATTCTGTAGAATAAAAAGTCTAATTGAAAATCTATCGTGGTAGATTATATTTATCCGTCTGTTCTATACGGAAAAGTAGAGAGAATTCTCAGGTCAACTACAGTCTAGCCGGAAGAAGTTAAGCTAACAATTTCTTTTTTGGTAATGATAGATTAGTCCCTATCCCGGCATGTATCTATAATACATTAACTGGATTTTGAATAACAAAATTATACGGATTGATCTTGTATCACTGGACAGAGTTGAATCAAACATGCGTATTCTTTTGATAGTAATAAATACATGTAAGCACCATTACTAAAAACGGTAACATTTTAAAAGGCTTTCTGTTGTTAATGTAAGCAAATCTATTGATTTTGAAGTAATTCCAATTGTTTTTTATTTTAAGACCCAGCTTTATTACAATACAACAATTTTTGATTCAAAATATTAAAAGATATAAAAAGAGAAAGAACAAAAAATAAAAATATTGTAACTAAGGATTTTTGCAAGGATCCCTTTACTCCAAAAAGCATTTTATTTATACTTCTAAAAGTGTTAAAAAAAACTGTATAAACCCGTTTGTAATTTTTTTGACATCTTCAAGAAGCGGAACTTTGACCCTTTTGTTAGAGAGTAATAAAATAATAATAAAATATATATCTTATAATAAAATAAAAAAGAGAGATAAGAGGTCAAGATATAAGAATTGAATTTGATTATTATAATTTGTTAGGTTTTTCTAGATAAAACAATAATATGCCTGTAATTAAATTCTAATATTGCCTCAAGAATTGTATCTTTATAAAACGCTAAAATTTGAATATAATTATTCTCGTGTCGACACAGGATTTTGGAATAATCTCCTTGTTCGATGCTACATTGCATTTAAGGCTTTGCAGTTAAACTCAATTTATATAAATATATAAGATACACAGAGATTCTTAAATTTTACTCTTTATCGCTGTCGGAACGAATCATTCCAAAATATATATATATATTTCAGTCATGTTAGGAGAAACCCCGCTGTAAAACGTAATTGAGGAGATCTCTATAAAAATGTACTAAAATCTTTACAGCCTTCGCTCCTTAATCTCTCACCCCTTCCAGTCATCAAGCACGGATCAGGGGGAAGTTAGTGTTTACATGTAATCTTTGATACAAATAAACTTCTGCTTAATCGTTTGATTTTTTAGTAATAAAACAACATCATTACATATGGAAGACTAATTTCTCTGCGTATTAAAGCTTTTGGATTCGTTTCTGAAATTTAGAAAATATGGTAGAAATACTCCCAAACCTTGAAAAAAAGCATTTTTTATTCCTCAAAACTATAATTCTTTGATAAAGATTGAACAAATGACTATAAAATTATAAAAATATAATTCCTATGCTCAGTATTTCTTCAATTAGTATATATAAAGTTGTATGTAACTTACAGTCAGTAAATGTGTCTCTTCTTTACATAGGTTTGATTTTGCCAAATATTTCCCTAATATTATTGAGCATTTTCTATTTAGGTCTTTATATTGTGATTCTGCAATCTTTCTGCAATGCTCGATAATGAAAACGGTTTTCCATGTATTATTATACATAAGTATGACTGAGAAGCCTATTCCTAGCGGCCTAGGAGGAAATCCAACCTAACTCGTATATATTTTCAGTATATACGAAAAACTTATTAAGGGGGAAACCGTTAATAAGTCCATGCATCATTTCAAAATAATAATAGTGGTTTTTTGATATAAAAGTTTTGTTGTTTTTCTGACTTCAGTCTGAGAAGAATAGCTCGTTGAGACATATTATTGTTCATTTCACATAATTTTTCCTTTGGGCCACTGTTAAAATATACAGAATATATAAAATATCATATCAAAATTTCAAGGAAGCCTACCAATTTTGTGTATCTTATGTAAAAGAATACATAGTTTTCCTCATAAATGTTGGTTTTATAACAGTGTTTAAATAGTATTTACAACACATTAGACTTAGATTAAGTTAAATATTTAATTTGTCTTTGTAATTAAAAATGAAATGTTACCAGATATTTTAGTCAGTCAATGTGTTGAGCTTCAGCTAAATTTAACAGATATTTAGTGTCAGTTATATTTGGATTATGAAACATAAATATTGCATTTTTCCAAATTCCAAAATATTTAATATTAACTGGCCAAGCTTTCATTCTCTTCACACGAACCTCCTTCGGATGTTAACGGATATTAAATCAAATAATTACCCGAATTGGTCCAGGCGTTCTTGGGATTATCGCTTACTAACACATTTTTGGATTCATTATTACTTATAAAATTTACATTCTTGTTAGAGTAATTTTTATATTAAGAAACGAGATTGTATATCTCAAGGTAGAATTACTGGTCTAATGTCTAAAAATATAGTTAATATATATTAAATTGATGTATATATATATATATATCTTCTATATTTTTGATATATTTTTTTATAATAGATACTAGTCCTTTGACAAAAGAAATATCCATAAATGTTATAATAAGTTCACAGTAAAAAATTACGGTTTAGTTGCTTTATTATTCAATGCAGAACGTATATATATATATATACCAAAATACGAGTCATTTGACAGGTATTTGGTCTTCCGATCATATGTTAGTTTGGTTATTTAAACACATATGTGAAAGAAACGGCCAAATACAAAATAATTGAATCGTAAAAAGTGAGGGCTCTGTGGTGTAATGGTAGCACATTCACCGGCAAGTGAGAGATCCGGGTTCGAGTCCCGGCGGAGCAAGTACTTTTTGCGATTCAATGTTTATTGAAATAAATTAAATTCGGCTATTGCCATTTATACAAATTTAATGAATGTAAATACGAGTCATTTGACAGGTATTTGGTCTTCCGATCATATGTTAGTTTGGTTATTTAAACACATATGTGAAAGAAACGGCCAAATACAAAATAATTGAATCGTAAAAAGTGAGGGCTCTGTGGTGTAATGGTAGCACATTCACCCGGCAAGTGAGAGATCCGGGTTCGAGTCCCAGCGGAGCAAGTACTTTTTTGCGATTCAATGTTTATTGAAATAAATTAAATTCGGCTATTGCCATTTATAACAAATTTAATGAATGTAAATACGGAGTCATTTGACAGGTATTTGGTCTTCCGATCATATGTTAGTTTTGGTTATTTAAACACATATGTGAAAGAAAACGGCCAAATACAAAATAATTGAATCGTAAAAAGTGAGGGCTCTGTGGTGTAATGGTAGCACATTTCACCCGGCAAGTGAGAGATCCGGGTTCGAGTCCCGGCGGAGCAAGTACTTTTTGCGATTCAATGTTTATTGAAATAAATTAAATTCGGCTATTGCCATTTATACAAATTTAATGAATGTATATATATATATATATATATATATATATATATATATATATATACTTAAACGTTATATATTTGCTGAAAATTGATTATTATATAACACATATTTTGCAATAATATGTGCCTTTATGATGTGCAAGTGAGCTCGTCCAAATAGTACATATGAGATAATAGAGACTTTTTTTAGTACTCAAATTAAATACTGAGAAGTCATCGTGTAATCAGATAATATTTGATTTAACTAAAACATGTTGCAATAATATGCGCCTTTATTATGCCAAGTATACTCGGCCAAGTCGTACAGATGAGAGTACAGGACATTTTTTACTGCTCTTGTGAAATATTAAGAAGCAATTTTTTAAATCAGATAAAATAGATTATTCCTTAAAACATATGTTACAGTAATATGCATATTCATGCGATATTCAAGTACATCATGCCTAGTTGTAAAACACACAAGTGAACGCATTAGGTAAATATAATATGCTTCAGTCATAAAAGAATACATTTATGTCACTAAATGGAACATGTAACTCATGTGCATACTGAAAACATTTCATAATTGTGTTTTTATCCGCTTTTTATTTGGCATAATTAAAAGTTAATTTAAAGGACTGTAAATTTTACATTGAGTAATCAAAAATGCATTTTTGTATCCAGTATATTGCATACTTATTGTATTCGGGGTTGGCATCTTACAAGGCTATGAATATAACATACAAATCACTTCCAAACCCAAAGTTTATTTAACTACATTAAGACACTCCATATTCACATTAAAGTGAAACATAATTGGCACACCATCTAATGATAAAGACTTTATGACTTAATGCTAAGTTACGACGAAAAATATATTAACTTTTTTCTAATTTTAATACGGAATATTTACGTTGGTTTTACTGGGCCAGTTGCCATCGTAGGTATTTGCATTGTAATACAATATAAGGTTTATATATTTAGTATTAATATTCATCTTTACTTGCAGCTTTATTTATGCTTTTGAACGTTAACGACATATTTCTGTCCTAATATCGGATATGATACTCATTTATTAGATTTTTTCAAGCCTAGGGAGGACGTTGTAAATATACTAATACATCTATTAATTTCTTTTCGAAAACAATAACATTGCAATAGGTGGAATATCTGTTTGCAATGTAAGATAGGTCATGTTTTTAACAGTAATACATTACATGATTCACCCAAATCACCATTAAACATAGCTTCTTTATCGTCAATTTTTCATTTAGGAATCTTTTGATTTTATTTGAGTGAATACTGTTTAATTATTCATATTCCACTTGATAGACATCGATGTTCCTCTTCAGTAACTAAATCTTTCCAATCTATCTTCCAATAAATACTTTATAGAGAGCACTGACATTTAAATGTAACATAAAAATAATGCATCGTAAAAAGCGTTTAGCATCTTTCTCTTTCGTTCCACTCAGGCTTATATATAAATTAAGAAATGTTCTTTTTATGACAGGATCTTGACTGATTTCATCGTTTAGTTTAATACTACACTTTCAACACTATTTTCAAGTTTTGTTTACTTCAAGATAGTACATTGTTACCATCTTTGAAAAACTGTGAGAGAGGTTTTCTTCAGTGATAGATGATAGTAATCAAGGATAAGAAATCTTTCACAAGGAACGTAACTTTTTCATCTTTAGTAAGAGAAATATTTGTATTGGCTGATCGTTAGCGAAGCTTATCACTTGAAGACTGAAAAATGGTATTTCTGTCTATCCGTCTGTTTGTCTGCACGTTATCTCGAGCCTAACGTTAAACGTCCTTGTAGGATATAATCTGTAAAATAACTTTAATCTGTAATAATGTAATAAACTTTAAATTTTGCTTGAAATTTCACAGCTACACAGACAATAATGTGTTTTATTATTAATTGTGTCCATCTATACGATTTGGCTAAGCGTACTTGAAGCCTGGCACTCAGTAGGATAACACAGTTTTTCATTTGTCCCCAGAGCTAAGTAAAAGTTTCTTTTCTGTATGTTTTTCCGCCTGCCTGAAGAATTTTGCCGCTCTGTCCGAAGAAATCAAGAATGAAATGAGCAATAAACTTTAATTTGTGCATGCAATCTCAGCCAAGTCTGTTACACAACACGGCATGTGGCACACCCTGCCTTGTTTTAATTCTTTTTCTATTAATCTTTTTTGCTTTTATATTATACGCAGAATTTGAATGTCTATTACTAAACATTTCAAATTGTAAACGGGACAGAAACAGAAGCATCATTAAGTATATGTTGTGTTAAAAAAGTTACAATGGTATATTAATTTTAATTAATTAATTCCTGATTTAATTAAACGAATTTAAAATTTGTCTTTGCTTTGGGTGTATACCCTCTTTAAACATATAAGCACAAATTTATCATGTACTCGTAGTAAGAAGGTATGGGGATATACAAAACCTAGTAAAGCTCCTATAGAGAGTAACATAAGTATGCACGTGCTTAAGCGGCTTGTTAAACTCTTAATAACGCTCTTCAATTAAAACAGTTATTGCAGTTATTAAAACGCTGTTAAATGTTATATTGCAAGCAATAAGGTCACCCTTGTATTAGAATACGCCCTTGCGGTATGTTCTTATTACTTATGGTAATTCCATTATGACCCAAGTACGTGCACGTGCAGTTTGCTAGTTCATGGAATAATGAGCATAACTGAATTACAACAGACACTGGAAATGTTTAAATTTAAATATTATATTAATAGTCACAGTTTTTTAAGAAAAAATTGCTTTTGTTAAAGTACCATACAATTAATATCAATTTATATAGTGAATTTATAAATTGACCGATCAATTTAAACTCATTTATAAATTATTTTATAAATGGAAACTTACAATTTCCAGACTTTTTTATTATTAATATTTATAATTCACATTCAAAACACATTTGAAACATGTGATAATGTTGGAAAGTCTACTCTGTCGTTTTATGTAATCGTTAAGGAATTATAAAGTACATGGATGAAAATAACATCATTAATAACCCACACTATTTTACAAGCGAGACACAACAGTAATATCTCCTAAGGGAAAACATGGGTGACTAATCCATTGAGCGTGGTAACCATGTTTGGTGTTCATTGGTGTTATTTATTGGCTGTTTAATGTAATGGCTAAAAGAGTATAGAGGACATGGATGAAAATAACATCAATAATGTTCCACACGACTGTACAAGCGATGCACGTCAGTAATATCTCCCAAGGGATTGACGAACAATTGTTAAACATGGGTGACTAATCCAATGAGCGTGGTAACTATGTTTGTTGTCCATAGATGTCGTATATTATATCCATAGAGGTAGATACAACTATTCTCTAATGTTATGTTTTCTAAATCATGCTTTTTGCAAAGGTCAGTTTAGGTTATAAATTACTACTACTACTAATATGACTATAACATTTTAAAGTATTAGAAATGCTTTCAATTGTTCACACACACACACACACACACACACACACACACACACATAAACACATAAATTAAAATATATGTATTTGTTTAGTGTATTTTCCCCATCTTACAAATCTATTAAAAAGAACTTCCTCAAAATATTTACAAGTTCCTGATGTTTTATAAATGCCATTTCAGAGAAAGATTATAAAAATGTATAAATAGTATTTTTATGTTATTTTATATCCTCTTCATTTTCTCTAACTCATTATCCAAAGGTGCAGGTCACCACATCCACTGGTCTGATTTTATTAAGAGGCCGTACTGACAATGCTCTTCATTTTCTCTCACTCGTTATTCCAAGATGGGGGTCACAACAACAACTGGTTAAGACCTGCATTTATTAACGGTACATTTAATTTTCCCGACCTCATTATCGCAGGTTGCAGATCACTATAGCCACTACCTCTGTTTTCTTATTAAAGGCCGGCTGTACTGATGGTGCTATTCATTTTCTCTAGCTTATTATCCAAAGATGCAGGTTACCACAACCACTGCTTCTGTTTCTGATTCAATTGTGATTTAATCAAACCAAAACATGTATTAATTTTGGACAAATAGAAACAATTGTATAGACTATTATTCACGCCTAAATATAATCCATACTATTCTAAATTTCTCTGTGTCTCTTATATTATAATTTTTATAATTTAATTAAAAGATAAATGTTTTTAAAAACAAACACAGTTAACAATTATGCCAAACCAAGACTAAAACCTAAACAAGTGGTGCCTCAATTATTAAGTAACGTATCAGATCAACAAGATGGATAGCAAAGCGTTGTAAAATTTGGTATCCGTATATGTCGAAGCAAAAGTGTTGCTGTGGTTTCTTTTATAACTAGATCATCCTCAAATTATAAGTGTTGATTATAAGTAGGTATGAGAAGGGAAGTACTAAATATTCTGAAAATAAAAATACTGCAAGGTAAAAATATAATCAATGATGATAAATCTTATTTCTATTATTTTATAAAAGAAAACTCACAATTATCTAATAATTTTAAATTAACTGTGAAGATTGTGATAAGATTTACATTAGCAACAAAAATAACCATTACAAAAGATTTAAAGAATACGAAAGATATTATAAATACGGGCAATCTCAAAAATCAGCTATTGCCAAAATATGCATTAGAACAAATCATATCTTTAAAAACTTCACATTATTAAAACAAGTCCATAAACAAGAGTCTAAGACGACGCTTATAAAACACAGTTCATAAAAAAACAAAAAGATAAAATATTAAATAATGATTTTGGACCGATCCAAAATTCACCATTCCTTTAACATATAACTGAATTCATTTTTACCCAAACTTGTATACATATATTAATATTTATTTTATTTTACTTTTAAATATACAAATCTGTTATTAGGATTCACTCAGCTGATAATTGTTTTAAATTGTAAAATACTTATAATACCTATTTTGAATTTTGTATTGACACCTAACGATCTTTGATGTCGAAAAGCCTCGTGTGAAAATATTAAAACTATTGGATAATTTCGTTTTTATACAATGATAGATGATCCTAATAGTTTGATCCTATAAGAAAGCTCCTACTTTAAAATATTTACCTCAGAAAATACCTCTCGACAGCAAAACCATAGCCTACATCACTTGGACGAAGTTTAAAGAGAGACTACTAATAAATTGACTGAAGCAGTTCAAATAAAGAATAATCCAAATGTTGATTTAGCAACACAACATCCGGCTTAAACATTTGACAAACTTCAGCGATATATTCTGGTACTTTCTTTGGCAGATATAATCAAAATTAAAACCCGGCTGCTCTGACCTCCACCTCACTTGTCCGAACTTCTTAACACCAGGCGCAGGTCACTACAATAACCACCTCTAGTACATATTATAATCTTGCTATGCTCAATATCACGAGTTATTTATGCTATGCTCATTATGCTGATGGTTATTTTGATGTTAGTGCTCTAGAATATTTTTCTACTGCTCATTTTTTTTAAACCTGTGTACACAATATTTTTTTATTTCATAATTATTTAAAATATCCTGTATAAAACTGTTTAGTGAAGTTAACTCAACATTTACAACGATACATATATCGTAGCAATAGTAGTAATGTAGGAGCGTAAGAGAATAAATATCAGAAAGTTTCCAGGGAATGTAATAGCCTTATTTTTGTAAATCCGGCTGTTAAGAAACCGCCTCATAGCAATATGGAGTTGCTTTGTCTTATTCTATCGTTTTTTCACTCTACAGTGCCGTATTTAGGGCGTATTTTTGTTTTCTGATTCTAGGATACTGTTAAGTAGGTGGTACATATATTGTTATTATTGTTGTTACGGTGTTACATTTTATTCCATTGTATACAACCTCAGTTACACGTTAAAATCCGCACGATATCTCAAGGACAAACATACCATCATACTTTTGCATGAAGTTTCATTTATATATTCAGCATTATATATATTATATGTTAAGCAAAATCAAGTTCAATGATGTTGTATGACACTCCATGTAATTTTCCTGAGCGTTAGCGAACATTGACATTATAGGTAACTATGATAGCAACGAGTGAATCTCAAACCAAATACTGAGTTATGGCATATTGACATATGACATTTTAACATTTGAGACAGGAACTCATGTAGACTAATGAAATGAGCTATATATTTGACCTATTGCGTGCAACCTCAGTGTATTGCAGCAACACGTGTTGTAGTTAACTCCTACCTTTAATTTAATGCCTATCTTGGTTTTAATGTATTTAAAAAGTTATTACTCTTGCTAAATTAATTATCATTTATTTGAAAACTGTACATTTCAATTCATTCTGATACATCCTAGTAATGAACTCCTATTCAAACTGTAACGCTATAACAAGAGAAGAAATTATTGATAAAAGCGACCTAATTATTTAATTTCTCTGATTTGAGCATACTCAGGCTAATTAACTTTTAAGAGTGGTAAGTATCTGTATCCTCAGTGTGTATTATCATGCTCCACGCTCTTCGGAATAATTAAGTGTAATTCCTGGAACGTATTTGCTAAAATTGTATTGTGATAAACGATAAACTGTGCTAAATTAATTGATAAACTAACAACACATCCCCAGCCTTGTT
This sequence comes from Homalodisca vitripennis, assembly GCF_021130785.1. Classification (NCBI taxonomy): domain Eukaryota; kingdom Metazoa; phylum Arthropoda; class Insecta; order Hemiptera; family Cicadellidae; genus Homalodisca; species Homalodisca vitripennis. The sequence goes on along the minus strand of NW_025779131.1, from coordinate 35,351 downwards.
CAATTCCAATCAACGTGTAAATAAGTCACCGTCATTGTTTGAAGGTTATTCAATTCGATAAACCGAGCGAAGTTCAATCTTAATACAAATGAATTGCATATAAGTTTATAAAAAGAACGACAAACGACGGATTTTTGAATAACTGGAGTCATAATAATACAGGATTTTGAGTTTATTCTATTTAACACTTTGCTTACGTTTCTCTTAAAACTTAAGATTTATACAACATGTTTCTGTAATATGTAGCAAGTAGAAGGATATGGGTATTACATATCATGGCACAACTTTAAATTTGTTGATGAAATAAATATTATAAATTAACGGATTAAATTGAAAAGCTGATTATTAAATTAAAATTCGCTGTAATAAAATTATTATTTTATATATATATATATATATATATATATATATATTCATTAAATTTGTATAAGTGGCAATAGCCTAATTTAATTTCAATAAACATTGAATCGCAAAAAGTACTTGCTCCGACGGGACTCGAACCCGGATCTCTCACTTGCCGGGTGAATGTGCTACCATTACACCACAGAGCCCTCACGTTTTACGATTCAATTATTTTTATATTTGGCAGTTTCTTTCACATATGTGTTTAAATAACCAAACTAACATATGATCGGAAGACCAAATAGCTGTCAAATGACTTATATTTACATTCATTAAATTTGTATAAGTGGCAATAGCCTAATTTAATTTCAATAAACATTGAATCGCAAAAAGTACTTGCTCCGCCGGGGCTCGAACCCGGATCTCTCACTTGCCGCGGTAAATGTGCTACCATTACACTACAGAGGCCTCACGTTTTACGATTCAATTATTTTACTATTTGGCAGTTTCTTTCACATATGTGTTTAAATAACCAAACTAACATATGATCGGAAGACCAAATATATATATGTGTGTGTGTGTGTGTGTGTGTGTGTGTGTGTGTGTGTGTGTGTGTGTGTGTGTGTGTGTGTGTGTGTGTGAGTTCATGGGTGAATTTAAACTATTAAACTACGCTAACGATAAGCCAAAGACGAGTAGTACAACATATAATGTTTAAATCGTCATTTTCGCTCATTAACAAAACCTGAAGCGTGATTGAAGGAAATATCAGATTAATATTGGTTATAACGTATTTTTTATTCATATTTCCAATACTAATTACTTAACCACAAATGTATAACATAAAAAATGACACATATTGCTTATGAGACAGATATAACTAACAGACTCGTATGGTAGTTTACATAGAAAATTCTATTGGATTGAAGATTAAGTAGTTGTGAATGATACTCACTAAAACAAAGTTGTGAATAATACCTTAAATGACAAGTTTCTGCGCCGGGTGAATAGCAAATAGTAGTCTGTTATTAATCAGCATGAAGTCGGTTTCATTAGTTGTGAGTCGTTGTAGAACTATATGAAATACTTATTGCACTTTAAAAATATTATTCATGCACCTCATTTGAGACTAACAACGCGTGAAACAGTGTCAACAAGAGACAAGTAAGACTGCAACCTTTGTAGGGTGAACTAGATCTTTACATTGTAATTCATTAGCTACGTGACCAAAACTTAAACAAGTAGAGATTTAGGAGCATTTATATATTTTTTTCAATTTTTGACCATTAAATGGTAAAATTTAATAATTATAATAAATAATGTCTGTGGTTAATAAATAAATAGGCATGGTTAGTGCGCTGGTTAGTAAATATTATAATTAAACTGCTAAGACGTCCAAAACGTACACGCGGAGGAAAACTAGTCCTATAATAAATTATTAAACCTTCTAGATCATATTTAAAGGAATCGTTTTAATATTAGTTGGAATTCATACGTTTACCAAATGTATAATGACTATGATTTTTATGAAGTATAGAGCTATGTTTTGTGTTTAAACATCTGTCACTAAGAGAAATCGTCAAAGCAGAAAAGTGGCCAGGAAATAAATAACGCTACACGGGGTTTAAAGAGTTTATACCGTTACTTTATCGTCTTTGAGAAGCTACCTATGCTTTGATGTATAAAAGCTGCCTTTTAGATGTGTAATCGTCTTATGTTCTTATTAGAGTGATGCTCCTAAATAAATTACCAAATTCATATCAATATCGAAATTATTTGCAATATATACTAATCACATGCACACTGGTCCTGTTTGAATTTATGAATTGATTTAAGATTGGGCTCAAGTCTACCAACACCTTTATTGGATCTCAATCTTATTATGCATGATTTACAACACACTGATTTCCTTGTGTTATTTACTACTCGAAGAATAAAATAATAGATGTATGTGATTTACAACATTACAAATTAATACCTGTAATTTTTTAAATTTACTATTTGACAACAAAATTCTACGAACCTAAAATTAAATACAATACTTACGCTATAAATTTATAGCTTATGAACATCCTCGCGTAAAAAATCGAATAGGAATTTCCTACTGTTCATCGTAACGTACTTGTACCTGAGAAGAATAAACCACTACACTTTTAAATGTAGGAAACCTCCTTTTTAAAACAAAGAAAATGAAAAAATAAAATTATTATTTTCAATATCATTTGTTTTAACACGAAGTTTTAACTTTTGATACAAAGAAATCTATGCATGGTACCTACTGTGGCTATTTTATTTATTTATATTGATTTTTTATAGAATAACGTTATTTAAAATAGAATGCATACAAAAAATGTTGCATGTTACTTTCCTTTCAAACAAGTATGACATCAGGTAAATTTTTGTTCAAGTGTCATAATACGTAACCAAATAAACAATTCCTTTTTGGTTAAACTTTATTATTCAATAGATTTTAAAACAAAAATATACTGTTATTTATAATCTTGTTTTCTTTTAATTTGATTTTAAAGCAACATTTCCTTTCCAATAATATAATTGTTCAGGCTTAAATTTTATTAGATATTTAAGAGCCCAGTAAAATTTATACATAAACAATTTGACATAAAAGTAATCCGTCCACTTTTCGGACTTCCCTGTAGTTAGAATTACATTATTCGCCAATTTGAATGCATCTCCATAGTTTAAACAAGTCATTATACAGTATTATATTACTTGTGTATTCTCATTACAATCTAAACTAATGATGATCTAAACTAAGTTCAAGGAACTCAGGAGCTGGACCGACTTGCATAAATTGTATACAGTTAACTTTTTGTGATGGGCTTTTAACGAGTCTAATTAAGTTAGGTTACACTCATTAAAGTTATATTATATAAGAAAGGCTGTGGATTTATTGCTGTACACCTCAAGTACTTACTGTTGGGTAGGTCACGTAAGTCTGTCACATACTGTGCCGGACAATATGTTACAAGCACTTATATCACCATATATTATTAAGCCATGGACAAAGTTTGATATTAAATATCTTTAAGAATTAAGTAATGATCACTATTATTACAAATTAGCTTAATAGTCTTAATTCTTTATTCTTCATTATACACACATACTTGTTCACATTTGTGCAAGTTTAGACAAACATCAATTGTATAATTCGTTCCTCGGTCTTTCATTTTTATAAAAACTAATGTTACTCTTTCATATTTGAATTACATCTTTACTGAATCATTGCGGCTTTTGAAGAAGAAGTATTTGACATTATGTATCGGTGGATATAAACTATGGAAGTAAAAATAATGTTTTCCCTATTTTTTTTTTATCTTTTCGGTATATAAAATTTTTTCAACAATAAATGTTACATACAGTCATCCGAAAGTTAAGTTCTAACCTTTTATAGTGAATTCTTAACAACAGTGACTGCAAAGTGTCAAACTGTAAAGCCTTCAAACTGCTTTTTGATTAAAAAACTCAAGTTTATGTATTTATTCATTAACGGTATCCACCACTTTTACAATAACAATTTAAAATATTTGTATAACTACCAATAGGCCTACTAATACCATATAAATCAAGTGGAGCTGATGTGTAGCAACTTCGGCGTCAGGTACGTAGAGACCAACTATTGGGTACCGACAAAGCACCTCGGCCGGGATGGGAGAATAATATAGGTATGTCGAGATTTAGCGTGCTATTCGTGACGGTGATATCTGCGGCTCTACGATGATTAGCGCTGCTGTAATCGGTCCGGTATATAACACTCGATAGATACGGACGCCCTGAGTGAGAGCACCGCGCCGAACTCTTCTCAGTTGTTGAGAAACAGGCGAGCTTAAAGTTGTGCTTGCGTCAGTATAGCAAAACTCTGACCGCTATATCGCATGAGCAACATTGCTTCCTGTTATTTTACCATTCCTGAGATAACGCAGCCCGCCGACACATTTTCCCTGCACTCCAAGCACCAGGAATTAGTTATCTCTCGCACCTGCTCATCTTTCTCTCTCAATCCTCCTGAGCCCTAGATCTGCCAGTTTCTAAAGTAGCAGGATACTACTTCATGTTTTGCATGCGTTCTTTTAGAAATGCATTACAAATATTTTTATACTCAATACATCAAGTAATTAATATCGTTGTCTTCATAAAATTCGAAAGTTTATTTATATACCAAAAAATATGCAGTTTTCTTGTTATATATTAATTTTATATTTTTCAAAATTAAAAACAATATGTCAATACCACCGTACATATATTTTACACACTTATCATAAGACGTTTTTCATTGGGCCTGATTATAAAAAGACCCAAAATAACTACTTCATATGTTTATAATTGTTCGTGAAGCGACCTATTTGTTTTTTTCTTTTTCTGTCTTCAGGAAGGATATCTTGAAGGATTGTGACTATTATGTTTAAAAGTTTTACTCAACCCAAAATCGATTGCACCACCTTAAGGGAACTTCAAGGCCTGAACATTGCACATTTGAATGTGCGCTCCTTACGCACTGGATTAACGAGATATGCTCGTGTGCTCGTTAGTAACCGATTTTAAGTTTGAGCTTTTTGGTGTATTAGAAACATGTTTAAAACCTTTGCATACTATCTGATCGCTTTCTTATGCCGGGTTGCTTTCTGGCACACGTAATTGAAATGTGACCGTGAAGCCACAATGCTATTACCTCAACAGATTTGGGAAGGAGTTGCCTTATATGTCAGGGAGGACACTCCATGTGAAATTCACGAGCTATTGATCATGGAGCCTGGCATATAATTTATTACAGTGTTCCTTAAATTGAAGGGTGGGAGGCTTGGTGTTTCCATGGTGTACAGACCTCCTCACGTGAGCTACATCCGCCTGGTCTCTCTGTTTCGAGCATTGTTTTTAGACTTAGCTGAAGAGGTCGATACAGTCTTATATCTTGGAGACTTTTATATAGATTTGCTGTCGATATCAAGTTATAAATCGAAATATCCTCGCCACCTCCTGAAGTCATCAAGTATAGTACAAGATGTAGCTGAACCTACCAGAGAAACTGCTACAACAAAAGAACTTATATACCACATTATAAGCAGTATGATGGATGTCTTTAGCATTACTGAGGGCAGAGTATCACTGATCACAAACTGGTACTTTGTGAAATTTCATGTGGGAGAGGAAAAAAAAGGATAAACACATTACTGATAGAGATTTGTCCAGGTTCATTGTAGACTGAATTGAGAGCGATGGGTTGTAATATTGAACGTAGTGTAGTAAATAATATAGAAGAGTTGAACAACAAAATTGATTTTTTAATTTCAGAAATCAAAGACATTTATGATATACATTCACTAAAAGTAACAAAAAAGAAAGCTCCCTGGCTAAGTAAAGAAATAATGTCATTGATAAAAATATATAAAAAAACTGTGAAGGCAGTTTTGTAAACCTGAATCTAAAAATTTTGGACAGAATATAAACATTTGCGGAGTAGGTTGAACAGCATGATATAGAAGGCAAGAAATAGTTCTTAAGTGAAAATTGGTCAAATAGTGAATATCAATAAAGAATTTTCGAAGTTTTTCAGGCAAGGAGATATTATAGGCAAAAAGGTGGCCAGCTAGCTACACAAGACATGAAAGTCAGTGAATTGAATGAATATTTTGTTAATATGTGAACATTTTATGAACTATGAACTCAGCATTTATTCAATTTTATGACAGTGAATTAAAATATTTTCATATTAAAAACTGTTACAGACAAGGAAGTAATGTCCGCAACGAATTAAATAAAATCTAGAGCTGTTGGATGTGATAATGTAAGCATTGACATAATTAGAACAATAAGTCCATTTGCCATTACAGCTATCACTCACCTTCGGAAAGAATCGTTAAGGACTGGAGAATTCCCTCAAAACTAGAAGATACATATAGTTCTCCCCTTAACGAAGAAACAAAACCCTTCCAATGCAGATCAACTGAGACCAATTTCTATTTTATTAGCCATGATAAAGAAAAAATGTGGTCGGTCAAACATGGTCTCAAGCTGATAAAGACACAGTTCTTCACATCATTACATTAGACAGAGAATTACGAAGCACAACGTGCATGTGAAGCTTGGAGACCAAGCACTAGAGGTTTCCGGCGCTGTGAAAACGTCGGGTGTTGTACTCGAAATTGAACTAAGTCTTTAGGACCACGTCACCTATGATAAAGGTTTTGCCATAGATAGCAAAGATCCATCTGAGACAATCTTTGATTTTATCCATTTTTATCCTTACCTTTGACATATGAGGTTATATTTAATTTCAGTATGGCGAAATTTAAAAATATTATACCAATTCTTTACACTAGAGCATGTCATAGAAATAGGTGTTAAAATTCAATTCCAAAATTATACCATACAATATAATAATTTTAAAAGAGGTGATGAGGTATTTGTTTATTACATTATCCTTCTCAAAAAATTATTATAACACTTTTTTAAATTTCAATAACGTTCAATACATACTGTAAATGTGCCGAACTCATGGAAAAAACATAGATCAATTTTGATAATTGATTACGTCTCCATTCTTGCATCTTAAAGTGCAGTAATAACGATTATTTGAGAGCAGGAAATATAAAAAGAGGTACTAAAAACCAAATTTAATAGCAATTTAAAGCCAAGATTAAAGCCGTTGTCTAACTAATATATAAACATCAAAACATCTTTTAATTTTTGCAAAGTCTAACCTTTTAATAGCAACAGGGTAAAAGATTTATTTTAACGTATTCATTAAATTATCTATTTCATGAACCATTTGTACGGATGCTCACTACACGGAGGTTCTCACATACACTCCTATTAGAGGTTATAACACCGCTTATAACACCGTGAAGCTTGGAGGATAATTTTTCTCTATGTCATTATAATCTTAGAGTGTTTTAAAATATCGAACAAGCCATATAAATAATTCAATCTCATAACTGCTGGAAACAATACAATTATTATTTTGGAGTAGTAAATTAATTGAATATGAAGATTGGAGAATGTAGTAATTGTTTAGTGAATTTATCGACACATGGTTTTAATTTGCTTTTTTTGTCCACGCTTAACATTATTTATTAAATTTATAAAGTTATCAACGATAAGCTCCAGTAATGGGCTAAAACAATAATCTATATAAAAAGTGGAAAGTATTTTTCATCAAATTATGTAAGCTAGTTCTGTATAAATTAACATACATTGGATAGCTCAGTTGCTACTCGTTTGGTCGGTACTTATTTTATCGAATTACTCACCAAACTGCTATTCACAAAACAATGGATTACTAGGATAAGTCAATAGCCAGAGAAATATTAGCTATCCACGTAACGGTGTTACAGTGAAACATATTTCTTGTTTTAAGGTCCATATATATTCAGCCAGTTCGCAATATATCTGTCACGTATACGTGTTTTGCAAAGTGAGATTTACATTTTCCGTAACACTACAAGCCCCTGCTCTGTTACATACTACACTAACATTATTTTTTGTTACTTATTTTTCCTATATTTTAAACGTTACAGCTAATTCTCTTTGTTCCATTAAAATAATTAAATTAGATTTTAAATTAACATGTAATTAAGACATGTACACTGAATTCTGTAATTTAAAATGTTCTTACAAAATTTACGAAACAACAGAACTATTAAGAAGAAGGAACATTCTTAAGTAAATTTTTCACTGCTACACACAATATAAAATTAAAAAATATAAATAACACTGAAGATTTTATAAAATATTAGGATAAAATGAATGATCCAGCTAGCTATTGGTTTTAACTTATGTGTATGAGTGTGTATAAAATAGACTTCTTAGTATTAATATGTTCTGAGTCTTAAAGAAAACACCTCCCTGCAAATAGTATGGCGTTTTGTCATTTAATTTACTAAACAACGTTTTTATTAACTGATATATAAATACGTAACCATATGAAATCTTGTTTCAAGTCATAGCTCCAATTGTTCACGAGACGCTCTTTAGTGATATGCTTGGCGAACATTCAGCCGACTCTTACAGGTGATAGACACCTTCATCAAACTCGATTTTTCTTTTATAAAAATTAATATTCATGCAAAATTTTAGGTCGATAATACAATTCGATTCTGAGACATTCTATGTACCTACCGACAGGCACACAAACAGATAGAATAGTGATCCCTGTGACTTGAAATTCAATTAAAAATATATAAGCAATGCCTTCAATAAAAAAGCGGAGCTAGGGCTAGCAAACCTTTACTAACGCTACCTATACACATATAATAGTATTCACACATATATTAGATACCAACACATTGGCATTTGCCAAATCTATTCGTACATGTAACCTAAACACCACTGTTCGGCTAAATGCTCCACCCTGACCCAGGTGGTAGAGATGGAGAAGGATTAGAAGCACCAGAAATAGCTACCACGTATTTCCCGAATCATGTGGTGGGTGTAGGTAAATGCATTAATCCTTTCCATGGCGCGTCAGGTAGTGTAAATATCAACATCTGTTACCGTGTTAAATGCGGTTGAGTTATTCATCTACACGTGTATAAGTAATTCTGATCAAACTGGGAGGGTTCTTCAAAACCTTTGTTAATAAGAGATGGTGGGGGTATATCTCTGTCAAGGGGATTGTTTCGGTGAACCCGTCAGCGTGATATTTTGGGACCACAAATACTTACACAACATTTTAAATACGGATTACAACATGCCACGTTTCTATGTATTCTGAATCAGGAAAAATGGAGGCCACCCCCCCCCCCCTTTTAACTGAGGTGGAATTATGTTATGCAATGGGACACTCATTCTTGGAAATTTCAGAACGCACCTTGGCTCATAAAGTGATGATAAATTTAAAATAAGGGTAAAACTGTTAAGAAAGAATTTTTTTCTGAAGCTAGTTGATAAAACAGGATACATTCCCCATCCTAGCCCCTTGCGGTCCTACTTGAATGGTCTTATCCTTTGTCATGGTGTAGGATAAAGAGCCAATTGCAGCCACGTACTCCACAAGATAGTGATACTAATGATCAGGAGAATAGAAAGGATTGCCCGATACAGATACGCGAGGGAAGAAAAGAATGTGGATATCGTTTACGATTTTCGTTAGAAATGCAGCCATACTGCCTTGGGAAATCGGTTGCTAAAAGATTTGCTGCTCTTAGCAGTATCATGTACGATCAATCTGTGAGCAAGAACTGGTTAAGGTATTTTGAAGAATATTTTCTCGGATAAACGTCAAACTGTACTGAGGTTGCTACAGCACACACATAGTGTCAGACCCTGTTGTGGTAATTACGTAGATGAATTTCATTCTGTTGCTTGAGATAAAATGACAACAATTTTACTGGTTTAATTCGGCCGAAGAGTTGAAGGACAAAGTCGAGTCTCACATTTGAAAACTTTACTGTTAAGCGTCGTGGAAGCTCAAGACTAGAGAGTAGAGACATCACACCTCATCAGATACGTTAGTTCATAGATAGTGAATATGATACACCCTAATACTAGTCACAGTGTTCATAATAATGATACATGTCATATGACAATATATACAACTGAGAGAATCAGGAATACGTTCAGATATTACACTCAGTTTTGGATTTAAGTCACAAAAATACTAGGTTTCGTCCTACAGGAGAAACAACAGTTAAAACCCAGGCATCTAACGTTTATAAAATTAATATATTACTTTTGAAGTTAAGTTTCCCAATTGACATAGAACAACAAAACAATTATTTCAGCAGTTTGTTAGCTGAACGTTAGCGAAGTATATCACTCCTGTTATATACTGTTCCTGGGTTTGGTGTCTGTCTGTCTGTCTGTCTATCCGCACTATAAATAGCCTATAGACTTAATATTGTGCATGAAGCTTCATTTCTTTATGGGGAACACTGAGATTGGTGATGGTGCATGTAACTCTATTATATATGGCTGATCGTCTTATAGGTAACCATTATAGCAACGAGCAAAATAAATAAATGTGTAAACAAAATCGATACTACTATAAGATATTCAAGCGTGTAACGTATTTACAAAGGTATCCTAACTTTCCCAGCTTATACAACATCATTTTATGATGACCAGGCATGTAGTTATTTTTATTATTTGAATAGTTATATGAAACACATTAACATATATCTGAATGTGTAATGTGGCAAGATATCTCGACAATGATTGTATCTGCAGACATGGCATTTTTCGTGAAACTTCATTTTTATACAGATAAGAATGAGTTCTATGATGAAAATGAAATAACATATAGATTTAAAATGTTGTATGAAACCTCAGCATAACCTTTCACGACAATTTGTGCGGGATGATTCTAAATTGTTATATGTATAGGTTATTTATAAATCAAACACCTTGAAACTTGTATAACTAAATGATATCTTAAACTGTTGCATCTCTCATTATTTAATTATTTTTCATGATGAACACGTTTAGATATTTTTACTTCGAACGCCTATTTTTAAGATAATCTTTGCTGTGTAATATAACAGTAATCCCTACAATCTGTACACTAGTAAGCATTTATAGTAACTATAAAATTATTAAACAACCGAAGTACATAATTAAATCCCACACATCCATACCGTCCAAATCCAGGACATTAGGGAGATTAAGGTTATTATCCTCTCTCAACGGTCGAGATGTCATCTTTATTACAGTCCCGCCGTTATAAACGTGAATGGCTCCATACAAACGGCAACAAGTACCTTTAGCTTCCGGTTTACGACGCTTTACACTTTATTACTTTAACACGACCGAATGTGTAATTGCAGTGACTACTTGTTGTTGCACAGTATTTAAATTGGAGGAATAAATATTAACGGGTAGTATTTAAACGAGAATTATACTGCAAGCGTTATTTTGAATACTTTAAAATGTAACCTATCACCTGTAAAGAAAATAATAAACTATTTCAAAAGTTCATTCATATACTCTCTTTTTAATGTTTTTGAGGTGTTTTTTGTAGTATTCCTGCTTAGACAGTTTCATTTGAATACGTACTGAGATAGTTCTCACTGATAACAAACGTTTTTTACTCTTAATCCACGACCATTAGAGCAGTTCCCATAACGGATTCACGCATTCACGTCAGTGTGTCAAATGCATCAATCTTAAGTGTTGTCTTGACAGAAACGCAATTTTGAGGGAAAACACTCAGGTTATGTGAAAATTTAAGTAAAGCTATGCTGCCTAAATTTAAACAAAAATGAGCTGAGTGGCATTATATTAAATTATTGTTTCTTAAAAAAAAAAGGAAAGTTATCTTAATGGCTGCTATTTTGAACGGTTGACTTCTAAATCAGAGAACTACCCATTTTTCAGAGAATTCCTGTCATCGGGTATACAAAGATTTTGAGTTTCTTTCTGAACGTCCGAGAAGGCTAAAGGCAAATGTTTAATGAACAATATTATACTTACAGTACGCTTTAGAGCGCAACCTTCGTGCAGTAGATCAGAAAACTATCTCTGATACGATCCATCAATTGTTAACTACATTAACGAGTCTCGTGAAACAGCACCAGGGGGAACACACTATGATACTGGTGAAGCCCTGTCGAAGGAAGATGCCTTAGCTTTATACACAGACACCAATTTAAGTAAAGTTTCAGCACACTTGGACACGAGCTATTCTCTTTAAAAAAAACTTTAGCATAATATAATATTTTAAGCCGAAAATGAGAAATAAAATGAAGTTGCCACCCGAAAATATCGATTTTAGAAACAGGGACTAATATAAAACTTCAAAACTTGATTCTACCACAGCTAGACTATTAACTTTTCAACCATGGCAGACAACATGCCATGTTAAACAGATTTGGTATTTGGTTAGAACTGGGTATTTGATAGGTCACCTAGTCACAGCACATGGAAACAAATTTTCCTCAGTTTGACGTATCAGACAACAGTGTAGTTATGGTTTCAGTGGTATCGTTGCAGCTCTCTGAATGACTCATTCAGTCTTAATCTTTAAATAGTTTTTGCATTAAATATTACGTATTTATAGAGTAATGAAACACCTGCAACCAAGTTTCATTACCATGTATAATCTCCAAATCTGTGTGTACCACAAACTTATTACAACGATCAATGTTGATGTTTATCAGGTAATAAGAGGCACACATTAAACAACTTCGTGCAATATTGATGGTGCCAATCCGCTGAAGACGAATAATATCAATGACGTTCTTCAAAGAGGAATCAAATCTCTATTAATTTTGCAGTTGAGTATACAGTACTTCACGCGAAGATTTTCTTCATGGAGTATATTCTTCACCTCGGCTTCAAAACACGGCGTAATAAGGATATTGAAGATAAACAGCTATTGGTTGGCACAAATAAATTATTCAACGACAGCTCAAGCAAGAAATCATTACAGTTGACAAAACAAGGGACGGGAACAAGCAATGATGACACACGGCTCGGCGGTTTGTCCTGCAATTTGAAATCAGCAATAACTTAAAATGAATAAGATCTCATTTTCAGTCTGTACATGACACTGTAAGTAATACCTTGTGGACTGACATTGGACTCATTGTGCATTTTAACTACAGAGAAACTGCAAAACATATATTTTTAAATTCATATAAATGGTTCTTCATGTCCCTTTCCTCAATAAGGTTATAATTTATGGAAAAATATTAATCGAGTCCGTTACTATGCTAATTGAGTGGATATCGGAAGAGGCACAGGAAACAAAAAAGAAAGATTTTAAGCGTTTAGACAAAAATACTACCAAATTCTCTGGAACGGCTACCATTGATTATCTAATCCACAATTTATTATTAACTATTTCAGCCTTCCAACCGCAGTGGATAATTCTTCAAACCCCGGATAGTTCGAAACCCCGAAAAAGACGATTAATATGATACGACGAAAGTAAAGTAACTATTATTGTCATTTCTCGTTTGTAATTTAGTAAAGTATTGTATTTTTTTATAATATGATAATATTTCATCCTTTTTTTTTAAACACAGACGTTATAAGATTTTGTTCACGGTTCTCTTCTTATTAATATAATATAATATTATATAATGCATTATATTGGTGTTTTGAAATACATTTCAATTACATTTTATTACAACATTTTTATATTAAAATAATTATATTTATATTAAAATAATTTTAAATATTTTTGTATAATCTTTTGAAGATTTTTCGAATGTGGATGTTGACAGTTTTTAAATTTTGTAATAGAAATATAAATTATTGAAATGCATTTTATAATGCTGGTACTGTAATAATGACTCACTTTTGAATATTTTTCTTCACAATTCTTGACCTTTAAAAAGACAAATTAATATTATCATTTTTGTAATTACATATACATATCTCCACACAATTATGCCACACCGTAGGTGTCATCATATAAATAAAGGACGAAATGATGCATACTAGTATATTATAGTTCAGTTTTAGTTACTACAGCCACTTATATATTTAAGAATATACAAACTGCAAAGAGTATAACATATCATGAAGACAGAATAACAGGATTTCGGACTTTTGCCATCGTTATGGTTACATTCATATTGCCTTATTAACTTCTTTAAGAGCATTCCGTATACAGCCTAATATTAAGTCTTTGAAATAGTTTAGCATCTAGAGTTAAAGACCGTATTAAGTATGTGTAAAATTAAATTAACAGACATTCATATTTATTGTAACTAGAAGCCGTACAAACACTTCATGTTCTCCTGGTGTCGAAGTGTTGAGGGCACTCATAAACATATCAGATTGTTAAATGTGTAGGTATGTAGTCATGCTTAGTTTATACGATATGCTAAAATCATTTCAAAATCCTGGAAAATCTACGCAATATGTCATTTTACATAAGAATTCTATCAACAGAAATAAAACGAATGAGGTTTTGTTCTGTTCCGGATCAGCACTGAAGTACTTAGTTTTTAATATTATTCCTCTTTTATCTAGAAGTCAAGTATCGCAGTATATCATCACTTTTGAAATTCTGAGAAAGTGGGAAGAAATTACTCCATCCACCATATAGGTTCTTTTCAGGTACTATGAATCATTACTGTTATACACGTTTATGTCTGTGCTAAATATGACATATAAATATTCGTATATTAAAAGTAAACAAATAAAGCAGAATATAAACAAATTAAATAACAAAAGTCATTGAAAAGAGTATAATTAGATTACAAACGTGACAAGGAATGAACAACCCTTTGGAAATAGGAGACCTTAATTAACTGATGAACGTCTGTTTTGTTGGCCTGACTGCCCTCAGATCTTTCTATTCCCAATAATGATGTTGAATATTTTGTCGTTATCATCATTCTGCGTTACGGTTTAGGTCTATTAACTAACTCTCCCTGTACCATTCCTTTAAATGGAGTTTTAGTATAATCTTTTTATTGGATTAAATGACCATCACCTTTTTATAAACCTTTTTCCTTTTCATACTATCTAAAACAAGCATATTCGTATTCAAATAACACAAACATATTTTTTATGTATATTTATACATTATTCACTTTTTATGGGCAAGAATATTATAAATAAATAATAATAAATGAGATAAAACCTTTAATAAGCGTTACTAAGTTCATTTAGTAGTCATCAGAGGTTGAAGTTGAGTAATACGTAAGTAATAAATATAATTAAAAATGTTTAGCGAAATTATGGGCTGAATAAATAAATAAAATCTAGTTCCTTATTATAATTAGCATAACATAAACCGTTTATAATCTTATAAACTAACAGTTTAATTACTAGTATGTTCGTTATGAGCAATTAAAAATCCCTTAAGTTTTTATTTAAATAAGGTACAACTTTATTCTGTGAGGCTAGCGGGGAATTTGTTGTTCAGGTTAGTGTCAAAGTATGAAAAGCTCTTCCTCTCGACTTCAAGTCTGACTACGAATCTGATAATCTAGCACATAGCTATGACGAGTGATGCTTTGAGACCTCCTCTCGGACCACCAATCACTCGCTCAGGTACTGCGGTACCCTGTTTGATAGGACCTAGTGGACTATGCAGGCCGTAATCTACCTACAAACGGATTCAATTTGCAGAAAATCAATAATTATAGTCGAAAAGGTATTTAAAAAAACAACATGATCTTGTATGGTTAATACAAATCTAAATACTTAACTACAGATCAGTAGTAATTTTATTATTTACTGCAAAAACTCCCTTGTAATGAAGACACCTCTCTATGTCCACGTATATATTCTAACTCATTCAGCACATGTCAATCATTACAATTTTAAATTCTGCTAGTGTTTTTTAATACATCGGACTTATATAAATGATACACTTGATATCCTTAAAATAAATCCAATATATGGTGGTATTACTTTTTGCAGATAACTATTCAGAGATAAAATGTTCGTTTTTTCTTCTATATTAAAAAAAGACACTCAAGAAACTTAAACAAAAATCACCTGGTTCTCTACAAATTTATTAACTTGAAAATAAAACTAAAAATCTTTATTTGCCTATTAATTAGTTTGTGAAAACCTTTGATGAAACAGATATAAAACTTAAAAATGAAATACGTTAAAATATTGTCTATGAAATGAAATTTTAACATAGCTTCAAACTCCCATTAGTTTAAAAAACCGTATTATATGCTCTGATGTGTACATATCATCCTACAACAAATAATACAAATAATAATACTCAGGTTCAGATTTAGATTCCAATATCCTTTATTCCTAATTTTGTACAGTGGTACAATAAATAGCGTCACAGTAAATTAAAGGTTAAAAATAATATAAAAAAACAATATATACTTGTTTGAAAGTTTAAAAGCACACTTAACTTAATCACGATAGCTTACAAAATCGTACTGTACAGTGCTTATCTAGAGTTATTTTGGAAAATTTCAGTCAGAGAGTACGGAGCTAGTTTTAATATATATATATATTAAATTCTTTGCAAGAATTTTTGAAGAATCTTCAAGAGTTCTCTCCTTTGAAGTTTACATGGAACTATTCTGATGTTATAATAACTTTTTTAGATTTAGACATTTTCTTAGAATCAGGCTACATCAAAACAAAATTGCATGTTAAATCAACAAACACAATGATCTATCTAAATTTTTCAAGTTGCCATCCAATATATATAAAAAAGTCTATTCCAAAAAGTTTATCTATACGAGCCAAGAAGCTATGCAGCAATGATATAGACTTCCTAAATTACATTGAAAAATTAAGCAACACTTTTAAACATTTAAATTACCCAGACAAAATTTTAAAAAACCAAATAAACAAACCAAAACATCCAGCAAGCTTCAATTATAAAACACAACCAAAGTTTATTACACAGTTTTTTCCTGGACTACACAAAATTAACAGTATTATGAAAATTGCCCATAATGTCCTACTTTCCTCTCCAGATACCCAAACTTTTATGTCTAAAGCACCTAGAGTAATATTTCGAAAACCTCCAAATTTGAAAAACAAACTTGTCCACCCTAAACTACCTAAATTACACCAACCCGTTACTAATGGATGTGAACCGTGCAACAAACCACGTTGCGGTTCTTGCAAAATTATGAAAAACTCTAGGGAATTCAAAAGTAACGTAACAGGTTTAACTTATCCCATCATTGGCAAAGTAAACTGTGACTCTAAGAATGTAATTTACCAAATTAATTGTAAATTTTGTGACAAACAGTACATTGGACAAACATCTAACCACCTTAGAGTCAGAATAACGGGGCACAGATTTGATATTTTCCATAAAGACAAGGAGAAGCCATTGGCCAAACATGCTGCTGAGCACAAAAAAGACAAAATTGAAGAATGTTATAACCTTAAAGGAATTAATAAGGTCTTCCCTTGTCATGAAGACAATTTAAATAGATTAAAATTAAAAAATCTGGAACAAGCACATCAATTACTTTTAAAATCAAAATACCCAAATGGTCTGAATTTAAGATAATTTTAACTTTTCCAAATTTCCATCTGTGCCATTAATGATATATCAGCTAGGTTTTTGAATGTTTTAGTTGCGTATTTACATTTTTGGTTATTTTATTTGTTGTGTTTCTTGTTTTCTTCATTTATATTATGCTTCCTGAAGATGTGGGTATTAAATCCCACGAAATATATAGAAGCCTTGTAATCTTCGTTTTTCATTTCAATAAGTGAAATAGTATATATATATATGTATATATATATATATATATATATATATATATATATATATATATTCATTGAGATCGTTCTTACATTTACTTAAGTTAGATCCAAACAGAAATGGCTTTGGAAGATAGAACAAAAATTTGGTTCCCATGAATTGTGTTTTCTTTTTGAAAAATTCTATAATTCTCAAGGCAACTCACTTTACTGCATTAAATTAAATTCCACCGTATACGAGTATTAAGTTAATTTAGATATAAAGGTTCAAAATATATAGCATTGAATCAAAACTTATGACAATAAAAAGCATTGTTTTCTTGCTCTCATTTATACTTCAAGAATTAAACAATGAATCAATCTCCAAATTAATACAGTATTTTAAGTTATACTTCTCCTTGTATATATGTAGAAGAACACAATAAGACAGTTATATAACGAAACCAATTACACGTAACATCAGGACATTACAAACATTATGTTATATTTTTTTTTACTACGAGTAGTTACAAAAGTATTGTTTTGAAATACACTAAATATGTGTTTTGAAACAATACTAACAGTAGGTTTAAAGCTTGTAAAACAAACAACTATATGGTGTTAAAAGACGGATTTTGTCGTATAAAAGTACTAAATTTTATGGTGCAGATATGCCATTAATTCCTACACAGATTTTGCACAGGTACCGCGAAAGCAGTAAACTTCACTCTGAGTCGTAAAACACACATAAACAGTGAATCTCTGCCTGCATTGTTATATGGGATATTGGTTTATTTATGACTTGCTGGTGATGTAATCACACGGTAAACATACACGAATCCCATATTCACTTAGGGAAATACAAAAACTATTATTTAATAAACCCGCAGAAAAAACGTTCTGATATCAGTAGTTATGGTTCAGTTATACTCGTAGATCGCAAAACACAAATCAACACGTATGGAACGTCCGTGCAAATATGAATACAAATTTCATTCACTCATCCCGTATCTTTATTAGCAAGAACCTTTCTTTGCTAATAGTTCGTAAGCTATCCAGAGAAACTGCAAATTTTGCTTAGCACTCTTTTCAAATGACTATATCACAAAAGTATCACTTCAATTAAAACTTGAAACTTTAACTGTAATTGTGTATTTATTTCTTTAAACTCTTCCCGCCTTAAAAATCGTAAAGTGCCTTCTTTTTCTGTTCGATTCGTATCGAAAATTCTAGTCCATTTCTTGTATGGTCAGTAATGAAATGTATAGCACATTTTCCCGTGGAATTAAAGTAACGCCTAATTTGTTTAAAGGAAAGTCATTTAATTACAAATAAAAATACGTAAAATAAATAACCATGAATAGCCAAAACTCACTAATAAGAAATCAATATAAGTCGTATCACAAGACCCGGCAGAATGTAATGAAAGTAACAAAATTACCGACAGACTATGTTTATACCTTTTAACCTCCTGGGACCAGTAGCTATTAAATTTCAATATTCAAGAACTTTTGTAACAATTGGTATCGCAAAGACAGACGAACAACAATACAACTATATGAAGTCCTTGGTAATAGTACTTATTTGTTACAATGGGTTGAATTTCATTTTCATTTTATGCAATGATACTTATATGTCCGTTACCTCAAGAGATTTAACTAAATAAAATTATAAAGTGCACCAATTACAACTTTTGTACCAATTACAATGGTTACTGGATGAAATCTCGTTTGATTAAAATATTACACAGTATACTATTTTTAAAGTTACATTATTTGAAATTTTGCTAAATCCGATTGATTCACAGGTGACCGTATGACAGTTTGTTGATGATTATGTTTTCCAGACTGAAAAAATATTTTCGAGATGTACTATCATAGTAGCAAAGCATCTTCGCAAATATTCATTTCAATTGTATTACGTTTTAAGCACAACATATATTCAAACAATATATCAATTAACATCCATTTCTTATTTAGTGAACACTAATATGTGCAGCCGTGCAGAAACAAAGAAGTGAGTGATGGTGGCCACGTAGTGTACCGGAAACAATAACCATTTTCATTTTATATGTTACAGAAACATCCCCTCATAAAGGACAAAAATAACAGCTGTGCCCCCCAACGTGCCCACATCAGTAAACTTGGTGCCGGGCATTTTACAGTAATATTATGTAAAACCGCATTACGATAGAGCAACCTAAAACTTGTCACTGTAGTTGAATTTGCACCTAAATACCCCAATACTAAGCAACGTTTTAAAGATCTACTTATTTCTAGAACACCATGTTTCTGGAAGAATCTATAATTCTTTTTTATCACAAATTTGATTTTTTGCTAGTACATAGGGCAACAATAAATTTCGTCACTCTATCAATTTAATTCTAATACAGAAAGAGTTACATTGTGTCGAAAAATTTGATTTACTTTAGTACGGAATTTCTTTATCATGTGTGTTTATTAGGGATTTCGATGGAGCGCCGATTATTGAGAACTTTGGTATGCGTGGTAAAGTGTACAAATCTCTTAATATAATGGAAATATCTTAAATATTTGCCCGTTAAGGCAAGGAACAGATGTAGACGTGTGGTACGATGATGTCTGCTCAAATGGACTGATTTGTTCCACCTCGTCGCAGAATTATCTCTCGCCTGAACAATCTTCTCAGTCTGTGCTATTGGCTGTCTTTAGTGTTATTTCTTTACCAGATTCAGCATTCTTTTGAATTTCTTTTCCGTATATCATTTTCGAGCATTCTAACATTTTTAGTGGATATTTTAACTGTCTACACTATTTGGAATTAAATGTATTTAAGATATTATTTAGGGTAGTTAATAATTAAATTTTACTACAACATAGACTAAGATTTTAGTCTAAATTTTATACAACTCCTTTCTTAAATTTTTCTTTAAGGCTATGGAAGTTATTCGAATTTTTTGAAGATCTATTCATTTAGATCTATTCATCTATTCATTTTTACATAAATCCAGCGACATTTCAATATCTGCAATCTTATACCATCCTCATATGAATGTCTAATCTAACGCATAACTACAATATAGGCTAAAATTAACAAATCTAAGTCTTGTGCTGTATAAAATCTTTACCATCTGTGTAAGTGATAATATATAACCAATCAAAAGTCTCTTAGCTCTTTCAAGGATCTATCCTTCCCTCCAAGAAATACGAAGCGGTGTAAATATAGTGCTAACACTCTCTCAACGCACTGATAACCGTGTATCAACTTCTGTTGTTACAGACATGAAATTTTACTAGATATCCAACAGCTTTCAACTTGTCCTGTAGTATATATAAGTTGGCACGTAAAAGCAATGAAAGGGCAGTTTGATAACGACTCTTTGTAATAGAGTAAGTATACAAAAAACATTAAAAAATGTCTATGAAAATACATTGGCAATTTATGCTCTTTATAAATGAACGCATTATAAGTCCGATTTAACTCAGAAATATTTTTTCGAAGGTACTTTTTTAAATTCGTAAGACATCATGTTTCTTCAGGTAGGATAAGTTCTATGGAAAACGAATTACACTGGTTATTGGAGCTATCTAAACAGTCTTTATTTTATTAAAAACTACTTGGTGAATTTAGTTACGTTAGTTAAAGATAAATATACGCATTCATTAATTTAACTTGTACTTACAGTATTAGGAAAAGTTATTTATACTGAAACATTGAAACTCAACATAAAAAAAATATATTATGTAATATAAAGGGTTATTATTCATAAATTCCACTAAACTAGGCCTCTTTTTCTTAACAATATTTAAGATTGTTTATTCCGCACAGAAAATTGAGCAGTTTAAAAGGTCATACAAGTCGAACATCTAAACAGAAATCCAAGTTAATTGAATGAGCACGATAATAAATAACACCCATCGGGCAATACAAGCCGTATAAAACGGTAATACGTTCCCTAAGACATGAACACAGTTTTCATACCTGACTGGCTTTCCCAGTACTGCCAACTGGGTTTTATTTTTTATTTTCCTCTCTATATAGTAATAAACGTAACTGAGGAAACTTGTTACAATTAAGTGGTCTAGTTACATTCTCATTTTATAACACAAGAATCATTAACGTCTTAATTACCAACTAAGATAACAAAATTTGTAGTTGAAGTAAAAAATTACATACAGGGAAGCACGGAAATAGATAAAACTATATAGTGACAGAAAATTAATTTATATATTTATTAATATATTTTTGACCATGTTTATACAATATAGTTACCAGAGGCAGAAGGTTAGATACAAGCCCAACTCGTATCAAGAGACTTTTCAGTTATTTTATATTTAAACTTCCTTAGAAATAAACGTTTCGGTACAATAATTTCTAATATTCAATTGTAAAATGGGTCAATATATGACAGTGTATAGTAATTTCAAAGGAGACATAAAGGCCGATGTCTCACGTCTATAGTACGTATTTCACTATCCCTGGAATAAACAGTGAAAGAGTACAATTTGAATTTGTATTATTGTGCCTGCAAGTAGAAGCAAATGTTTTAATATTCTCACCAGTTTTAATAGTAAAGCACATAAAATAAACACTCTTTACTATAAAATGCCTCTCCTTGGATTTGCAGTCATCAAAATTAATTTAAGTCTTTCTATATAAGTTTCAGTTATAAACATTAACAGTATACAGAAATAGGACAGTAATTGAGAAAGTATACATTTTATTCTGTAAACTATGTTATAATATTTCTTTTTCAAGGCATAGACACACACACACACACACACACACATCCTTCTATATATATATATATATAAACAATTCGATACATATGGACATTTCACTATATATATATACTAGCTGTTTCCCGCGGCTTCGCACGCTTTTCGTAAGTTTTGCCCGCGTATGAGCATTTCTGGTTGAAGTAAATTATATTTCCAACCCCGATGTAGATTTTACCTTGATGTCACGATCAAGAAAATATGTCAAAAATGTATTGTACATGCATAATGTATTTTATTACAAAATAGTCTACCACTCAACCTTTAAGTTCAACCAAAAATTTAGTTTAGACAATTATACATCATAACTTAGCGCCTTCAAATAGTGTTTCACTGTTTAATATACGTATCTATCTCGTAAATTGCAGGTTATAATGTGCAGGCGCTTTGAAAACTTTTCTTCATTTTATTCGTTTATATTCACGACATAAGCGAATAATTCAGATAATAACTATCCTATCTTTTAAGTTAGACTAAATTACGGATACATGTGAAATTTGATTGAAATTGGTTCAGTCGTTTTGGAGTTTATTGGCAACATACATCGTGACTCAAGATTTTTATATATATATAAGATATATATATATTTCACGTACACGTCTTTGGTAAGTTATTTAATTTAATTTTTTACATTTAATTCTTCCCACTGAGCCGGGTCAAATTCTCGTGCCCCTTTCGGTTTTCCCGACTCTTTTTTTTGTTATAGTGTTTTATTTTGTTGTTGGTGTTTGCTCTCGTTGACTCTTCGAGGCTTTGGTGTCGTCTGCGACTGGATCGAGAGAGTAGCGACTTTCACTTCTGTTCAGACCGTTACTAGTGAAGTTTATTTTGTTTTTACCCTTTTATTTAGTTTTGGGTTTTGTTTTGGGTTTTGTTCTGCCCCAAATGTCTGGCTAAACACGGCTGTGTCAACTGACGAGTGAGTAACTGTTCTCTATTTATATTTTACTTATATTTTTTCGTTTAGCAGGTTAACCTCAATAAGCGTGTGGTTCTGAATTTAAGTTATAGGTTCTGGGGATTCTAGTTTTGTATTTATTAGTTATGTGTTATTTAGTAACTTGTCTCCTTCTCTCCCGGCCTTAGGAGGCCGCTAAATTGTTTTTTTTTTACTCACCCTTGAAACTGGCAACTTTAACTTTTCCCATTGTTTTTGTTTCTTAGGCTAACTGTTATTTGGGGGAAATTTAAATTGGGAATTTATGTTTTTCCGGATTTAACTTTTATTCTGTCAACTCTAGGCAAACTGTTTCCACCCTGTTTCTAAGTTTAAGTTTTTAGCCTAGATAGGCCTAGAGTTTAATATAAGCCTAGATCAAAGGGTTTCTTAGGCTATCTTTTGTTTCCCTAAATTTTCAGGGGGGATTTACCTTATTATAGCTGCAGGGAGCTTTTCCCCTGCTTTTCAGCTAATTCGGTTCAGGAATTAACTCTACATAGTGTATTTTATAAGTTTTTCCATAATTTTAGTTTTCCTTGGTAGTTGTCTTGTATTATGGTTATTATTTTTTTTATGTACCACCAAATGTTTATATTAAGCTCTCTCTGCTTGACCCAGATGTCCCTGCTACTTTTACTAAAGGTTCCAACTCCTTTTGTGCTTGCTTTTACTTACTGTTAGTCTTTAAAGTTGAAATTCTGACCTTATCTTAATTTTTTTGTACTTGGTTATATGAGTTTTCTTTTGTTTTTTAAAACCAAAGGTTTTCTAGACTTACCTTTTGTTTTGTACTGTACTATTACTTATGTCACAGCAGTTAATTATAACTTTAACATGTAATTTCCTGTATATTTATTGATTATAATAGTTTTACCTTCTAAATTTTTTTTTCTATTTTCTTTTTTTTCACTCTTAATTCTTAACTTTTATTCTTTTGAATTGTTTTCATGTACCCAGGGCTTCTGAAACTTGTTTATACACTTTTACTTTGTTGAAATGTTTACCTAGCAAGACAGGCTATAGAAGCACTCTGTGCTTGCAGGGTTCACGAGCTCCAGCTCCAATGTCCGCCTCTCCCATGATTCTTGGGCCGGGTCCTTACACCGGTGCCATGGCGGGCTACTAAGGTTTTCCTACCTGAGGACATTATTTCTCTGTGATACCCTGCTGTGATATTGTCTCAGTGTGCCTGTTATTTAAGTATTGTTTATCCAGTTTGTTATCTAGTTTTAAGTAGTTAAGTTTAGGTTAATTCTATCCTTTCAGGAACCCGCCCTGTGCCACAGGACTCCGGGTGATTTTGGCTTTTCCTGTTTGAAATTTGGCGCTCTAAATTCTATCTAACTTAAATTTATAAAGATTTTTAATTTTATCCATAAGTCTGGGTTGACCACTTATAGTTTTGTTCTCCAGGTGCACCTGAGTAGGCAACCTTCCTGGGTAGTCTTGTCTGCGTTTGTCCCCTTGTTTTTTTTCTTCTCAAATATATAAATATATTTTCACTATGGCTGGCCATCCACGTTCTTTCTTTGCCTTTCCTTGCTCTCTCTCCGTGAGTCGGGCCCCGCTCTGCTCCAATGGGAGCACGTTCTTTGTTAAGCTAGCTTGGTACGGGCGAGCGGAAGCGGGGTGTGGCTCAGATGGTAGCAGAGCGTGGTTATGGCTTGCCAAGCGGTTTCCCGGGCTGGGAGCATGTAATGTTGAGTTTTGTGTGTTAGTTATTCCGTGTTTTATAGTATTGTATTTGTGCGGGGTTTTACTGGGTTTTTTTTGCCTCAGGGAAGTAGGAGCTGGGTACTCTTATTGAGCCTCGTCAGTTGGTTGCCTTTTGAGTTGAGACTACTTAAGTTTAGTAAGTTAGATTTTGTTTGTCTTGAAGTTGATATGGCCGTCTCTTTGGTGCCTGAGTATCTCCGGAAGCCGGAGCTGGTTTTTGAGGTTGTGTCTAGGGGGCAGCAGGCTCGGGAGGACGTGAAGGGTTGAGAGCTCAGCTCAGGGCCTGTTTGAACTTAGAGAGGTACATGGCAGGAATCATTTTGTTTGGAAGATGAATTAGCTAGCTGCAAGACTAGGATGGAAGAATTAGAGGATGACATTGATAGTGGGTCACTGCCTTTAACTGGGTCGGCCAAGGCTCGTTTGGGCTCCCAGATTATTCACTGGTGCGCCAGGGTGTAACTGCTTAATAAGGCTCCTGGACTCACCGCTGATATTGGTGCATGGGCCATTACTACTTCTGAAAAACTACAGTCAGCCCTGGAGAGTCTAGGTGAGGTTAGGTCCGTCAGAGAGAGAGGGGCCTCCTTTCAGGAGCCTCCTACTCTGTCAATTTCGGATTCTCGTATTGCTGAGCTTGGAGGAGCTGCAGGTCCTCAGGGTGTTGCTCCAGGGTGCCGAGATTCGGAATTGGTATCCTCTGCCATTTCTGCTGCAATTGGAGGTTCAAAGTCTTCGGTACATCCTGTGTTCATGGATCATGTAGGTTGTGGGACGGTTGTTGATGGCCATGATGTCTCAGGTCTATTTAGTTCAGCCTTTGCCAAGTTGTCCCACCCACTCTCACCTATACTTCAGAGCATGCCCAAGGCCGATGGATTGGAGTTAAATCACCTCCTTGCTTTTCTTCAGGAAGCTTTCAAAAATTCAGGAGTTTCCTGGAATGACCGATTTGGTACTTATGGAAATTTTAGCCCCCTTTTGCTTGAGACCACTAAGTGACCGCCTACTTGACTGTCTCAAGCGAAGAGCACCTTTTGATGAGTTTCATGCTCAAGTTATTGAATATTTTATACCTGGTCGTGTCATGGAGCGTTTTGCGAGTTGAACGTATTTATCGCCCACAGGCACCCGGAGAGACGCTTAGTCAATTTGTCGGCGAGATACGAGGGGTGGCCCAAATACTACGTCTTGACTTAAGCGAAAGGCAACTGGTGGACATTATTCTGGAGGGAATCAACCTGGAGGACCGTTGTCGTTTGGTTTTCTGCACAAGACCCACGTCTTGGGCGGATCTAGACCGTCTCTGCATTGCATCCAGAGGAGTCCAGGATGCGGATTTCCTAAGGGAGAGATTGATGGGACATCTGCCCAGTGAACCTCCTGGAAAGGTTCGGGTTTCAGCAGGGTCAGGGCAGGGGGTGCAACTCCCGCGTGGGCAACCCCCAACTTGTTTTGGTTGTAACCAGAGGGGTCACTTGAGGCGGGATTGTCCTCGGGCACGTGGGAGTTTTGGTTCCTCCTGACTAGTTAAATCTTCCGGGACCTGGAACTGGACTCCTTGTTAACTTCGTCACTTCGGCAAGAAAACCTAATATTGTTAGTAATAATATAGTTGCCGAACTAAATATGTCTGGTAGCGTGATGTCTGCTAGGGTGAAGAACAGGGGTAATAAAGTCAAATCTTGTAAGGTGTCCACCAATAAGGAGACCATTGCTTCCTTGGCTGCATTGGGTGTGAGAGCGGGTTGCTCGGTTGCCCACGTGTAGATGTCCTTGTCGGAGATGTGAACCGGAAGGCCCTTGTGGATTCTGGTTCAGCACGCAGCCTGATATCCCTTGCGTTTTTTCCAGGAGTTGTCAGCCTCTGGTCTCATCCGACAGGTTGAACCTAGTTCTTTAATTTGCTGGACGGCGTCTCGCTCTCCTTTGCCCATCACTCATGAAGACCAGTTTAAAATCAAAATCCAACCATTTTTCTTGGGTGTGGCGGTTTTTTGGTGGCAGGGGAGTTGTGTTTTCCTTTTATCTTGGGGGCTGATTTTATTCGGAGGACTGGCATGATTTTGGACTTGGGCAATGGCCGGTGTTTCTTTCGCTTTTCTCGGCGGGTGTCAATACCTTTTTTTTCGGATGAATATTCTCATGGGGCTGCCGCAGTCGAAGCGGAGGGAGATAGGGTTTCCATTCCTGATCCGTTGGGGCATCTGACCGTGGAGCAGGCTGAGGCTATAAGGGGCATTTGTTGCCGCTTCCCAGAAGTACTCACACCAAAACTGGGTGTTACGAAGCTTCTTGAGTACGAGATTCGCCTCACTGATACCCGCCCGGTTCGTTCTCACCCCTACAAACTTGCTCCACCTAAAATGGAAACGCTGAGGAGCATCATTAATGAACTTCTAGAGAATGGAGTTATCGAACCTTCTTGATCAGGTTATGCCAGTCCCGCTTTCCTGGTCCCTAAGCCAAATGGTAAGTCCAGAATGGTCCTGGACTATAGAAAGCTTAATTCCCAGATTGAGATTGACTCGGTACCTCTCCCCGATCTACATTCGGCATTTGATTGGTTCGGTAAGGCCAAATTTTTCTCCATATTTGACCTTAACCAGGCTTACCACCATATACCTATGAAGCCTGAATCTCGTCCTCTCACTGCGTTCTGTGTTCCCTGGAATTTATATCAGTTTACCCGTGTTCCAATGGGCTTAGCTGTGGGAGCTCAAACTCTTACCCGACTATTAGACTCTATTTTCCATGACGTCAAGTTTAAATTTGTATTTAACTATTTGGATGATCTTCTTGTATACAGTGAGAGCTTTGAAGAACATTTGACCCATCTGGAGGAAGTTTTATTTAGGTTGCGTTGGTGCTGGCCTTACCGTCAACCCGGAAAAGGTGAGTTTCGCCCAAAGTGAGATTTTCTTTTCTGGGTCACCTTATTTCCACCCGGGGCGTCTGCATAGATCCAGCTCGGACCCAGGCGATCAGGGATTTTCCTCCTCCCAAAGATGCAAAGGGAGTCGCACGTTTCGTGGGAATGATAAATTTTTACAGGCGTTTCATACCCAATATTGCAGAGTTGGCCGCTCCTCTTAATCTGCTTCGCAAGAAAGGGTGCTAAGTTTGAATGGGGTGAAACACAGCAGACGTCCTTTCAATTGTTGAAAGAAGCTGTTATGCAGCCTCCTGTGTTGGCTATGCCGGATTTTGGTCGAAAATTCGTCTTACAAACTGATGCGTCCTCCTTGGCTATTGCGGCGGTGTTCTCTCAGGAGGTGGATGGCGTCCGGCAGCCAATTGCTTATGCTTCACGCACATTGACACCCTGTGAAAAAAAGAGTTCATCTGTTTATGAGCTGGAGTGTTTGGCTGTTGTGTTCGGGATAAATAAATTTCGAAGGTTTTTAGTACATAAAGAGTTTCTCCTTGAAACCGACAACCAGGCACTATCTTGGCTCCTCGCTCATCCTCGTCAGCTTGGGAAAATTGGTCGTTCAAATATCTTCCCTTACATTTACTGTGCAACATGTGCGTGGCACGCAAAATATCATTGCCGATACGCTTTCTAGGATGTACCATACTCCCGGCGACCAACTTCAGGATTTGGAGCCGGTATGTGGGCTGTGCTGCTTGACTGTCCTCTGGCCCTTTTTCGGATATCCTCCCTCATCAACTAAATGATCCCGAGCTGGCCAATATTATCTGTGAGCTTCAAGGGGGAGGTGCCCACCCCCCGTACTTTCTGTCCCAAGGTACCCTTTGCTGTCGAGCTAGGCAGCGGGGAAAGCCCAAATTAGTGCTGCCAAGTCCTTCTTGTACCGATGGTTTTTCATTATTTCCCATACTTCTCCCGTGGGCGGTCATTTAGGTATACATAAAACCATCGCGAAGATTAGGGACCTCTTCATTTGGAAGGGGCATGGATCGGGACATTGCGGCTCGAGTACGGTCATGTCAACTGTGCTCGTTAAGCTAGCCCGCCCAGAACGCTAAGCTGGGTCTGTTGTCATCTGAAGTGGCGGAGAGACCTCTGGAGAAGCTTTTCATCGACTACGTTGGGGCTTTCCCTCGTAGCAAGTCAGGTAATAAGTTCCTGCTTGTCTGTGTAGATGCTTTCTCCAAGTTCGTCTGGTTGTTTCCGTTACGAAGCGCCACAGCTCAGCTCACGACTAAGGTGCTCCGTACCAATCTTTTCCAACATTTCGGAATTCCCGCCACTATAGTATCCGATAATGGAACTCAGTTTTTGTCCAATGAATTCAAGAGAATGTGCTTTGGGCACGGTATCCGCCATGTGACGACTTCGCCTTACTACCCACAGCCCTCCCACGCAGAGCGTTTTAACCGTAAATCTGCGATCAGCCCTCATCGCTTTCCATGCTAAAAATCACGAGACGTGGGACCAAGAACTCCCTTGGATTCAATTTGCTTTTAACACAGCTGTTCATGAAAGTCACAAGGCGGTGCCCTTCGAGTTGTTGTTTGGGTTTCCACCCAACAACACCCTTTGGCTAATATTTGGAGGATTGAGGACCTTCTGCCACCGCCTGGTACTCCTGATGTTGCTAGCAATTGGGCAGCTGCCCGGCGAAATCTTTTCAGGCTAGGGAATTGCTGAGGAGGAAGTATAACAAGGGGCGTGTGGCTAACCCTTTCCGAGAGGGGGAACTTGTATATTGTAGAGCTCATCCGACCAATTCGGTCGGCCGTGGACAAAAAGGCTGCAAAGTTGTCTTATCGGTGGACAGGCCCCCACCGTATCTTTAGGTTTCTGACTCCGGTGACGGCTCTGTTGGGAGAATCCCCAAACCGGCAAGGTTTATCGAAAGGCACATATTTCTCATCTAAAGCCTTGCCGGGGAATTTCCTTAACTGGGGATAGCTTCTTGAAGTTTCCTTGTTGGAGAGGGGAGTCTCCCCTTTGGGGGGGGGGTGTCCTGAGCCGGGTCAAATTCTCGTGCCCCTTTCGGTTTTCCCCGACTCTTTTTTTTGTTATAGTGTTTTATTTTGTTGTTGGTGTTTGCTCTCGTTGACTCTTCGAGGCTTTGGTGTGTCGTCTGCGACTGGATCGAGAGAGTAGCGACTTTTCACTTCTGTTCAGACCGTTACTAGTGAAGTTTATTTTGTTTTTACCCTTTTATTTAGTTTTGGGTTTTGTTCTGCCCCAAAATGTCTGGCTAAACACGGCTGTGTCAACTGACGATTGAGTAACTGTTCTCTATTTATGATTTTACTTATATTTGTTTGTTTAGCAGGTTAACCTCAATAAGCGTGTGGTTCTGAATTTAAGTTATAGGTTCTGGGGATTCTAGTTTTGTATTTATTAGTTATGTGTTATTTTAGTAACTTGTCTCCTTTTTCTCCCAGCCTTAGGAGGCCGCAAAATTGTTTTTTTTTTACTCACCCTTGAAACTGGCAACTTTAACTTTTCCCATTGTTTTTGTTTCTTAGGCTACCTGTATTTGGGGGAATTTAAATTGGGATTTATGTTTTTCCGGATTTAACTTTTATTCTGTCAACTCTAGGCAAACTGTTTTCACCCTGTTTCTAAGTTTAAGTTTTTAGCCTAGATAGGCCTAGAGTTTAATATAAGCCTAGATCAAAGGGTTTCTTAGGCTATCTTTTGTTTCCCTAAATTTTTCAGGGGGGATTTACCTTATTATAGCTGCAGGGAGCTTTTCCCCTGCTTTTCAGAAAGTTTCAGCTAATTCGGTTCAGGAATTAACTCTACATAGTGTATTTTATAAGTTTTTTTTCCATAATTTTAGTTTCCTTTGGTAGTTGTCTTGTATTATGGTTATTATTTTTTTTATGTACAACCGACCAAATGTTTATATTGGTTAAGCTCTCTCTGCTTGACCCAGATGTCCCTGCTACTTTTACTAAAGGTTCCAACTCCTTTTGTGCTTGCTTTTACTTACTGTTAGTCTTTAAAGTTGAAATTCTGACCTTATCTTAATTTTTTTGTACTTGGTTATATGAGTTTCTTTTGTTTTTTAAAACCAAAGGTTTTCTAGACTTAACCTTTTGTTTTGTACTGTACTATTACTTTATGTCACAGCAGTTAATTATAACTTTAACATGTAATTTCCTGTATATTTATTGATTATAATAGTTTTACCTTCTAAATTTTTTTTTCTATTTTCTTTTTTTTCACTCTTAATTCTTAACTTTTATTCTTTTGAATTGTTTTCATGTACCCAGGGCTTCTGAAACTTGTTTATACACTTTTACTTTGTTGAAATGTTTACCTAGCAAGACAGGCTATAGAAGCACTCTGTGCTTGCAGGGTTCACGAGCTCCAGCTCCAATGTCCGCCTCCCCCATGATTCTTGGGCCGGGTCCTTACACCGGTTGCCATGGCGGGCTACTAAGGTTTTCCTACCTGAGGACATTATTTCTCTCTGTGATACCCTGCTGTGATATTGTCCCAGTGTGCCTGTTATTTAAGTTATTGTTATCCCAGTTTGTTATCTAGTTTTAAGTAGTTAAGTTTAGGTTAATTCTATCCTTTCAGGAACCCCGCCCTGTGCCACAGGACTCCGGGTGATTTTGGCTTTTTCCTGTTTGAAATTTGGCGCTCTAAATTCTATCTAACTTAAATTTATAAAGATTTTTAATTTTATCCATAAGTCTGGGGTTTGACCACTTATAGTTTTGTTCTCCAGGTGCACCTGAGTAGGCAACCTTCCTGGGTAGTCTTGTCTGCGTTTGTCCCCTTGTTTTTTTTCTTCTCAAATATATATATATATATATATTTTCACTATGGCTGGCCATCCACGTTCTTTCTTTGCCTTTCCTTGCTATCTCTCCGTGAGTCGGGCCCCGCTCCGCTCCAATGGGAGCACGTTCTTTGTTAAGCTAGCTTGGTACGGGCGAGCGGAAGCGGGGTGTGGCTCACCACTAATATTATAAATGCAAAAGTTTGAATGTTTGGATATTTAGATGTTTCGAGGTTTGTCCTCGAATCACGCTGAAACTTCTATATCACTGAATTAAACATTTAGGAGTGCTTTTACCAACCATAACACATTCATTTTCACCAAATAAAGTTGAATTCAAATTGAAAAACTAGTTTGTTTACATTTAGAATGTTATGATAAGATAATTATAATATTTATGACACATAATCGAAAAGTTAACTGACCCTAAACAGCTGTTGGCACTTTCAGCTGGAGTTCATCAGTGGCAGAAACATATGTTTTACATTTAAATTTTAGAAAAACTTATAAATAAAAATAATTCGAGTTGGACCGATTCGGTTAATTGTATTTGTAAATGTCCATTGAAATCCGAGGAAGGTTTTTATGAAGAAAAAGTTAAGAAAAGTTACCGTGCTTGATCGGTAGTTGTAATGCAGATAGTAAATAAGACATTAATATAAACGATGTTACTCGAGAGGCAAATTAAAATCATCTAAATGCATTAAATACTATAAAGTATTATAAAAATGTTATAAAACTAACCTTCATGAACAAAGATATGAATATTTTCACATAAGTTACTTTTAAACTGGTGGACTTCCATGACATTATGATATTACATTTTAACGATGGCCAATGGAAAAACAGAGAAATGAATACTAACATGTATCAACGATTCATTCTTTCCCTGGCTATAGTCCAAAAACAAGTGTAACGCAAAACTTTAATAACAATTATTTTGGAATGTTTCAAAACCGGGTTTCCCTCCTATACCGAAAGTACATAGTAAGTAGGTAACACTTCCCCCTAGGTCATAATAGGCTTTTCAGTCCTAGCATACTTAACTATGCCAACACGATTTTGACCAAAATAGATTTCCTAGAACTATATAATCGAACGTATATAGTATTTTTATCGATTCAATATGACAAGCTAACCTGTGACATAGTAGGTAAATGAATTTAAACGGTCTTAGTAGGCACTTTTTAACCGAAGTAGGCATTTCCGGTCCTACGTAAGTATATATATATATATATATATATATATATATATATATATATATATATATATATATATATTCTTTCTTCGTTACAACAACAAGGCAAACTCTACTATGGTACTGGAAATATCTTAAACCTGAAATATATGACAAAGACTGGAAATATACGCTTTTTGACCGAAGTAAGTTTCCAAGACCTGTGTGTGATTCCGAGATGTGTGTTTTCTTGATCGGGATGACAAGGCAGATTCAGCCTGTGACGTTATTTATATAATTAAATTAGAACCAGAAATGCTCCTACACGTGCCAAACATGATACTGTATAATAATTTAGTTAAACCCTGACACTATTTACCATGAACTTAAATAATATCTATCTGACGTATGCCTACTTACGTTTTAAAAATTTTTATAGGACTCCCATCATATTACATCATAAATTGCTTTTTACTAAGTAATATAAGGATTTCGGTACTAAACACGAAGCCGCGGTAACAGCTAGTTTGTACATAAAGCCTAATAACTGTCACTTCAAGAATAAAAGTGTACATAAAAGTTAATAAAATACAACTGTAATTTCTCAACATGAGGAAGCAATGAAGATTAAGTTTTAAATCCAGTTTAATATGAATTCAAGAAAAACAGTTGAACAAGAAAATTTTGATTAAACTTCGTAGAAGAACATTGATGGTTTTTAAATTTCAAAGTAAAGCAAGTGACATACTAATAGTTTTAAATATTTTGCATGAAATAAAGAATATAGTATACTCAGTTTATATATTCCCTCTGCCTTTAAGTGAAAACTGTTAGCACGACGTTTATTGAGAAGTCAAAGCTAATATAAATATCAGATTCCTCACGTTTTATTTATTGATTATCTGCATTTATTAATATGGAATAAACTCTATTAAGAAATCAATTGTTGAACAAATTAATAGTATGAAATAAAAATCACCCCCTTAATGACACGTAGTAAAAGCACCATCATATGAGTAGAATTTATTCTTGACTGAGTGGAGGTGAAGTTCCCTGCAACAATTAAATTTTACAGTTGCAATTTTGCTCAAGATATCATTCACATAGTTAGACTATATGTATTAGTTATTTTTACATACTAAAATGTCATGATTGTACTCAGTTTGCTTAAAAAACTCTATTCGTTCTACGATATTATCGTTGCTTTCATTTTATACCCATAAACCAATGTAAAAATATTCGATAACTCCAAGGCAAATCCAATGGATGACATGCACTATAATCGACCTCATCTTTGCCTGTATAGAAATTAAGGCTCATGCCTATTGATGGTCACCAACACCCTAGCATTCACTGACAACATGTTATCTAAGTACTGGTATTGGTTACAAAGCCCTTATTTAAAACAACTATTTAGTTATCAAGTAGACTATTTAAAGCAACATTGACATTAATACTTGCTACAAACATACTCACACATTAATTATTATCCCACACTAATATTACCTACGAACATCAAACACAATTAGCTATTAGTTCGATAACAGTAGTTACCATAATCAGTATACTAGTTAGACACTTATTAGCTACCAACATTCTGTTAACATTTCTAAACTCCACACAAAATGATGTAGTTCGCTCCACATTACAAACTGGACACCATTTGAACTATGTAAACTACAATATTACTGCCATTTTGTAATAACAATGTAATGAAACGTGATATATTACATTCCTCTGGGAGTACCTTCAGGCACACTTTTTATTTGTAATCTGTCCCACACATTACAGAGTAAAAAAGAACTTTTAAAGTCCAGATATTTCATTTTGGATTTAAAAACCGTTATTCAATTGAACAATTATTTTCCGTTTGAGGAACACTGAGTATTCTATTATGGTATTGCACAAGCCACACTATTAACATAATTATAATTCAAGGTACACAAAATTGGTAAAAAAGTACGTAAAGATATAATAAAAAACCTATAATAATTATATATTACCTAGAACTTCTGTTCTTCAATTTAACAGGGATGAAAAAAGGTATTGTTACACAAAAAATCGTTAATGAGCACCAATGGTGTACGAAAAAATGCATGTGCATATCTGTGTGGAACATTACCATAACAATTTTCAGACGCTTTTATAATGAAATATCAGCTAGTTAAAATATTGAAAACGGAGAACACAACCGTTCATAAATCTCTTCTATGAGGTTAGGTTCTGGCATAGTTAATTACATCCATCTTAAAAAGATTAAAATAATTTTTATCACGCTATTTACTTTATTTTACCTGGTAAATAATATATTTTTATTTTATTTTAGTCCCTCTGTTTAAGTTTTCATAGCGTTGCAATATGAAACATTTGGAATAAACTGGAAAAGTGATATATCTTTACATAATTATTTTTATTTATAACGATTTTTAATTAACGAGTAAATTTTATGATAATTAAAATTTTCAAATATTATTCTATAAGCATCCACCATTTATGCCTGGAGGAATGCCTGAAATTTAGCAGTGTATAATAAATATCTTCTTCTTTAATCAATGCACTGATCGTCATTTTACAGTAACAAAAATGAAAGCATATAACAAGAC
>NW_025779130.1:0-28941 GCF_021130785.1 Homalodisca vitripennis | reverse complement strand
AAGCCCTCAGGTATGGTATGGAATTTTCAAGTATAGAGACATGGCAGAGTCAATAGTTTGCAATTTTTATGAAAGCAGGCCTGCACGACTCTCTGAAGGGTTCATGTTGGCGATTGTTCTGATCGCTTTTTTTTGAAGCCTGAAAACTCTCAAAATTTGATTGTTTGAACAAGCTCCCCACAAATCAACCCGTAGGAAAGTTTGTGGGGTAATCAGGCCGTAATACGTCGCCATCAGCACCTGATTTGGGCAGTATTTGGCTAAAGATCTTAAAACATAAACGCCAGATGCTAATTTTTAAAAAACTGAATCAATGTGAACATTCCATGTCAAACCTCGATCAAGGTATATCCAAAGGCATTTGGAGGAGTAAACTTATTCTAATGTGGAGTCTCCCAGCATGACGGAAGGTTCACACCAAAAATGTCCATTGGCCCGCAGGGCGAAATTCAGAAAATTAGATTTTTGTGGAATTTGTTTTTCGGTTGAGGTTATGAAAGTGTTGGACGCAGTTGTTAAGGTCAACAAAAGCTTTTTGTTCCAAAACTTCTTTTGATTTTTCGTTAAAAAGAGGTCGTGTCACGCATATGACGAAAACCCCTCAAATTGATGATGACTGACCCGGAAAAAGGATTGACTGAGGATGGGTTGGGGAACCCCTATCTAAAAACCAATGGGCTTGAAAAGGTGTTTGTAAATTTTGGGCAGTTGGTTCTACGGTTAGAAATGTTTTTAACCTAGGGGGCCCCTCGAATGCCTGAGTTCAAAAATTTGGGGAAAGTGTATTTTGGAACACAGTCAAAATTTTTGGAAAGTGGAAAAAAAATTTTTGGTGGGTTCCCAAAAAACAACCCCTTAAACATTCGACCAAAAACCCCAAAAGGTTTTCCGTCCGTTCTGAACCAAATTGGTTTCAGAGAGCTGGTTTTGTTTGCTAAAAAAACAAAGATTCTTGAAAAAATAGTTTTTTGAAAATTTGCTCCCAAATTGGAAAAAAAAAACAGGCCCCAAAAATTTTTTTGGGGCATGGGTCAATTTTTTTGAAAAGGGGTGTGCATTAGATTTTTCAGGAGGGGGGGAAAAAAACCCCCGTTTAAAAAAAAAAGATTTACCATTTGAGTCAGGGGGGTCCAATTGTTGGCAAATTATTTCAAAAACCAAGGAAAAAAAGTTTGACGGTTGTTTTTTTTGGCGGGGGTGCGAAAAATTTTTTCCCCAATCTTCCCCAAGACGGTGCCGTTATTGTTTTACTGGATAGTCTTCGCGTGGGGGGAACCGGGGTTGACGGTCGAGGACTTCCCCCAAAAGGCAACAGACCCCAAAAAATTTTTTTAAAATCGGGGGGGGGCCCCCGGTTATCCAAAAACCCAAGGTATTTTTTTTTTTTAATTTTTGGGTTTCTGTTTTTGGTTTTATTTTTTTTGTAAAAACCCCCCAAAAACGGGTTTTAAAAACATTTTTAGAAAAAAAATTTTTTTTTTGGGGGAACACATATGATTTCGCTTTTTTGGGCCCCCATTTTGGGGGTTTTTAAATTTTTTTGGGGGGGTTTCAAAAATTTTAAAATTTTAAATTTTTTTTTTTTGGGAATCTGATCTAAAAATTTGGGGGGAAAAAAAAATTTTTTTATTTTTCTCTTAAAAACCCAATTTCCTTTCTGCCCAAGAATTTCTTGTTTTTTTTTTGCATTTTTAATTTTTTTTTTATAGGACAGCAAAGTTTTGATGAAAATTTAAGAAATTTTTTTGAATCCCGGGAACCCCCTTTTTTTATTTTTTGGTTAAAATTTAGAAAATCCCTTTTTCCCCTTTAAAAAAGGAGGGGGGTTTGGGGGGGGAAATGTTGCTAGGCCTTAGGGCTTTTATTTTTTTTTTTAATTTTTGGGGGGCCCCCTGGGGGTTTTTTTTTCCCCTGTAATTATACCCTTTGGCCATAATGACCCGCGATTGTGTGTTTTTTTCAGGGGAAAACTTCGACTTTGGGGGGAGATTTAAAAAACCCTTGGGGTCGTTTGCAGATTGTGTTTTTGGGGGCGTCACCCCCGTTGGGGTTTTGACCACCAATCCCCCCCAAAAAAGGCTTTTTTAGCAATCGACAAAGGTTTGGGGGGGAGGGGGGTTTTTGGGAAAAATCCCCCCCCGTTTTTTAAAAATCACCTATTAAAAACGAATTTCAGTTGCTGGGTAGTCAATTTTGCCCCCCAATGTTTAAATTTTGAATAAAAACATTTTTTTTCCCCCTTTTTGGGGCCCCAAAAAAACGCCGGGGGATTTTTAAATTTTTTGATTTTTTTTGAAAAAATTTTGGGACTCCAACGTTAAAAATTTTTTTTCCCCCCTTTTTTCCTTGACGGGAAAAAAGGGGTTGTTTTTAAAAAAATTTTCCCTTAAAAAAAATGGGGGACACCCCCCCCCTTTGGAGGTTGTTACGGGTTGGGCCCAAAAAAAAATTTTGGGGGTTTTTTTTGGGGGGAGGGAATTTTTTCCTGTCGGTGAAACCTTTTTTGGGGTCCAACGGGGGATATCTGTTTTTTGTCCCCCCCCAAAATTTTTTTGCAGTTCCCCCTTTTTTTGTTTCCCCCCCAAAAAGGGGGGTTTGGGGGGGAAAGGGGCCCCCCTTTCTGAATTTTTTTTTTTTTAAAAAAAATTTTGAAGTGGTTGTTTGTTTTGATGGAGAGGTTTTCTGTCAATTTAGTTTTTTTTTGGGAAAGGGGGACCCCCTAAAAAAAAAGTTTGGTGTAAAAAAAATACTAATGTTTGTTTTTTTTGCAGTTGTATTTGTGGGGGGGGGGGCTGCCCGGCCCCCCGGGTTTTTAAAAAGGGGGTACTTAAAAAAACCCCCGGGGGAAAGGGGGGTAGCTGGAGAGCAGATGACCGCCGGGGGAAAAAAAACAGAATTCCTTGGGGGGGCGGGGGCGGGAAAAAAGAGGGGGGGAAAAGAGACGGAAATGTGGGGCAGTCCTAGGAGTGGGGGTGGGGGGAACGCGTCTCAAGTTTTGTCAAAAAAACCCCGACTGTCACTGTCTTTTTTTTTTTCCCGGGGGTTTTGGTCCCCCACTGCCCTTTCCCCCCCTTTTTTCCCCGGGACGGCGGGAGTGGGCCGCATAAATTTAAAAACCCCAATTACATAGAACCTAAAAAAATTTTAAATTTTTTGCTATAAAACCCCCTTCTAATTTTTTTTAAAGTTATCATTTTAAAAATTACATACTGGGGTTTTTCCCCAAACCCTCATTTTTGTTACAAAAAAATATATTTTTGAAAGAAAAGGAGTACACAGTAATGATGAATATAAAAAGAGTACAAAGTATTAGAAAATTTAAAAAAATAAAACAAAAAAGAAATGTTTAAAGTCCCTTTTAAAAGGGTTAATTGGAAACAATATAACTAAAAATAATTTTTTTACCCTCAAAAATGTCTTAACTTTTATAGTTAAAAATACAATCTCAGAAGGGGGGGTTTAAATTTAAAACTTGGATCCAATATCAATTTGGGGATATAAATAAAGAAATTCGTAAAATATGAAGGGGAGCTTTAAATTTTAAAAAGATGAAATTTTGGAATTGGATTACCTTTTAAATTTGATAACATTAAAATTTTGTGCAAAGCGTGCCAGGTTAATGTTCTTTGGGTGTTTATGAATATTTTATAGGAAAATTTCTTTATTTAAAAATAGAGAAAATTTGTTTTTCTCCCCCTAAGGGGCCCTAAATGTATTATATAGCTTTAAACGTTTTTTACCCAAAATCAAAAAGTCACTATTAAATTTAATAAAATTCTTTCCTTCTTATTACATTTTTGCTTTTAAAAAAACGATTGTTAAAAAAATTGCTTAAAATTTAATACGAAATATCGAGTTTTTTGGTTTTTTATAGTGGGTAACATTTTCACTGGGTTACCGGGAAAAAAATACTTTTTTGAAAAAATGTTTTTTAAAATTAGATTAAAATAAAAACCCTGATTCGGGGTTGTGAAAAAACTCATGCTGTTGGTTTAAAAAAGTTGTAAGCTAGAAAAGAAATTTTAAGAAGAAAATTTAAAAAGGGGAATTATTTCAGGGGTTTTAGAATTTCAAAGGGAAAGGAGGAAAAAGGAGCTGTGTTATCAGTTTTACGGAATATCGATACCCAAATTCCCTAAAAAGCCTGTCGTGTGGGGGGAAAGGCCCACTAATATTTCAAAAAGCCGCTATTTGGTAACAACCGCCTTGCCCAACCCCCGAACTGGGGACTTTGCATGGCTTAGCTTCTTAATATTGGGAAAAAAATCGTCCCAAATATGCAACTTATATTAACTTTAAATTTTATTTAAAATCAAACTTTTAACAATTTTTAAATGCTAAATTTAAATTTTTTGCAGAAAAAAATTTTTAGTTAGTATCAAATACAGCCATGAAATAAAAATTTCTTAAGGGCCGAAAACAAACCCTAAACGTTAAATAATAAAAAAGGTGCCTTTATTTAAAAGCGTTTCT
This sequence comes from Homalodisca vitripennis, assembly GCF_021130785.1. Lineage (NCBI taxonomy): Eukaryota > Metazoa > Arthropoda > Insecta > Hemiptera > Cicadellidae > Homalodisca > Homalodisca vitripennis. The sequence continues at coordinate 24,468 of NW_025779130.1, read as the reverse complement.
CAGAAAGTTATTGTTTTTCAAAAACCTTTTCCAGAAAAATGAATTTAAAAATTAGATAACAAAAAAAAAACAAAACTTAATTTAAATAGGCACAAAAAAATTTTAAATGGCTAATTTCAAATTTTTCAGGGGTTTTTAAAAAAAACGGAAAAATTTGTTTTTCTTAACACTATAGCGAAATTAATTTAAAATTGTAAACCCAACCCCAAAAAGTTTTTAAAGGGTTTTCTTTTTTAAAATGAAGAACAACGCATTCTTTTAGGTAAAGGGGGGAGGTCGTTGTAAAACTTAGGACTGCATTTTTAAGAAACTCCTTTTTCCCGATTCATATCTGACTTACGAAAGTTTAGCAGATACCCATAGTGGGCTATTTTTGCAAAGGATTTCCCCCCGGGTTTACAAAAACCCCCCTAAATCAGGTCCCGTGGACCATGCGGGAAACCCCAGCATCCTGCGACGGATTCCTTTGGCAGAAATTGGGCAGCATCCCGAAAGGGGGATACGTGATGGTCCCCAAATTAAAAATAAAACATATAGCAGAGTGTTGAATTTTTTTGGATTGCGATCGACGCCCACTCGCGAGATGTGATCCGTAAGCGGGAATTTGCAGTAGAAAATTGCCAGAAAAAAAATTCGAAGCTTAACCCTGAGCCCCGGCAAATTTCCCGGGAAAGGCGGGACTTCTGATTTTGTAGGGGCCCTTTTAAATCTGAAAGAGCACGTTGGATACATGATTGACGTAAATAAAGAGAAAGTTAGGTCGCTATCAAAAAGAGGGCCCGAGGTTTTTACCTGGCCCCCCACCCGTGCCAAAAAAATCCCACCCAAGGGCCCCCGATCAAAAACCCCCTCTACCCTTAAAAGGCCCCGTACAGTTTTTGTGGCGATGCCTGAGGAAAAAGTGCCAATTGCTTACTTTGGGCCCTTAACCCATTGTAAACAACCATGGAACGGATGTTATCAAGGTCTGAGTTTATTTTGGTAAAGGCCTCAAGCACTAAACCCAGGTCTTTGGCCAAGTGCAAACTGGCAGTCTTTCGGGAAACAAATGTGCCTTTTCAATGTTTGTTTCCCCAACGTGGGGAAGTCGGAAGTTTTTACAGTTTAAACAGTACAGGCCCAAAGACAATTCCCCTGAGGTAACCAAACCCATTCTGACTAGAGAGGCAGTTTGGCCTCATTCTCAATCTTTGTTTCCTTTCTTTTCCCCCAATAAGACTTCCCCCAAATAAATTTGCATTTACCCCCAAAAACCAAAAAAGGGCCAGCAAAATCTATGAGTTTTTGAGTTGAAACCCTTGCAAAAAAATCCAGCAGGAAAATTTGAACTTTACATTCGCTGTCTTAAGATCCCCCAAATCACAAAAAAATTTTGGTAAAGGGCAGTGAATTACCGTGGTTGTGTTGAAAAAACTTTGGATTTTTTGGGAAAATATTTCATCCATTTGTTTATAAAGTTGTCGATTTGCTATGTTCTCAAAAATTTTTTTGATTTTGGGCAGAAAAATTTGAAAAGGGTTTAAAAATTTTGGTTTTAAAAAAAATGGGGGGAGGAAACTTAGTTGGGGGGGTAAACTATATTTTTTTTTCCCCAATCTCTGGGGAAAAAAAAACCCTTCAGTCAGGAAACTTTTTATCAGTTTGCGTAATGGACCTAAAGCATAAGGGCTCACGGTTTTAAATTTAATTTTTTTGGGAATTTCTCAATTCCTATGCTCTTAAAATTTATTTTTTTTCCTTTGCTGATTTTACATTAAAAAGAGGGGACTGCAGGGAAAGTTAAAGACAGCTGTACATCATTTTTTTTATTTCATTAAAGTAATAAATTAAATTCCTTTCATAGTCATTAAAAGGGCCCATTTCTTTAAAAAAATATTATTTAACTCTTTTCAAATCCAAGTTTTAAGGTTATTCTTTTTGGGAATGTTCAACAATATTACACTTTTTAAAGGGTGAGACCAGAAATCTTTAAAAGTTCCTTGAGGAGGGAAGTTTTTCGGGAAAAGATTTTTTTCTTTGCTTTCCACCCATTCAAATTTCCCTTAATTACGTGCTGTTTTCCCAATTCCCCGTCTTTGTAGGGCCTGGTTTCCCAGCATTTTTAGGGAAAATTTTTTTTTTTACTTTTGCCCTTTTTCATTATGGGTATCTTTCCCCCAGGGTCCCCTTTTCCCTTAAAGGCCACTCTCTTGCAGATTAGAGGGGCCCTGGCCTCAAACCCCTTTTTCTAATATTCATTGTGTTTAAATTGCCCCAATATTGTCGACTCCCACTTTATTAAAAAGGGAAATTGTCCCATCAATACCAGCAATACAGTTTCAGTACTTCTTAAATTGAGTTTTTAAAAAGTCTCTGTATGTAATAATTTTGGGGCCCCTTTTCCCATTTTTTTTAGCAAATTTAACAAATGCAGTAAATAATCTAGGGGTTTGTTATTTTACTCCTCTATAGTCTAATAACGGGGTTTACTCAATAAAGGCCGGCCCTCCCCGATCTCACCCGAATTGTCCACTATTAGTGGTTTAAAAGGTGGTGTTGTTGCGTAACTCTTTTTGGGCTTATTTATAAGTTGAACGGGCATTTGATTCTTAAAGGCCCGGCGAAAAAAATCTAGCTTCATTGAAAGTCTTTTTTAGTAGTGAAAGTGTGGATAGCCTTAAAACCAATTTTCTTCCCGAATAAAAACCCACTGTTAAGAAAATTTAAAATTTTGGGGAAACTTAGTCTTGCGTGTGTAGTAGTTTCCCCCCTGTTTGGAGGACCCCAGGTTTTCCCATCCCCTCCTTTGGGTTCCCCGGGACCCCCCCGGTTTGGGCCCGTCAAAGATTTTTTACCCCCTTGGGGGAAATAAAATTCCCTCTTAAATCTAGACCAAAATATCTTAAAAAAATTTATACTTTATGTCAAAATTTTTTACCTTGGACACCCAATAAAAGGATGGGCTCCCGAGGGGCCCACTTCCCTTACTTGCGTATCTCATGTGTCATTTACCTACCCCATTTTCAGGGGAAAAGTCACTGTTTCCCCTTTGCTTTTCCTGAGGGTCAGGGGAGGAAGACGGGCTTGGGCACGGGGAAAACTGAAGCTGGCCATGGACTTTTCCCTGTGCTTCACGCTGCGGGTTTGCTGGCAGGTCGGGGGTTTGCTACTCTGTTGATGGGGTTCTTTCGGTATGTCCAACTAAACCCCAAAAAATGTCGTTTCGGGGGACACCCCTCCCTCGCCAGGGTCTCGCCTCAGTCCCTGTGGGAAAGCCCCCAGACCTGGACATTTGTTAACAATTGCTGAACCCTCCCCTTTAAATACAGCTTCTTTTCTCTGCTTTCAAGGAAAAGCCTTTCAGATTTCCTCGTTCACGCTAGGGGAAAGGGTGACACTCGTGAGCTGTTTTCCCTCCCAACTCGCCAAACTGAGTGAAAACCCCCAAGCTATGTGGGCTTCTTTATTGGGCTCAAGTTCACAGCTTCCACCGAAAATGCCCCTGTAGTTTTCTCGAGGTTTGAATCCCTACGTCGCTGAAAATGATTTTCCTTAAAAATTCCTAATTCCTCACAAAGCTTTTCTATTCGCCTTGGAAAAGGGCACTGAGCTTATTTTTAAAAATAGGTAATGAGAGGAATAAGTTTTGCAATGCATCCTCTCCAAAAAGTGGCTTAGCAAAATTTAAGTTCTTTGTATATGTATAAGGGGGCTTTATCGATAAAAGTCTTGTCAATATAAAAAAAAAGCCATCAACAAATTTAGCAATTCGTTGACCTAGGAAAGGAGGCATTTTTTTTGTCAATCTATTAAAAAAATTTTAAGTTTAATTTAAAAAACTAATTAATATTAAAATTGTTTTAAAAAATGCAATAAAATTTAAACAAATAATAATAGTAAATTTGTTTAAAAATTAACGAATACAGCAAAAAATGAGCCACAATTTTAAAAATAAAATAACCAATTCTTTAAGGCCTTTCAACCCCTTTGGGGTTTTATGTTTTTTAAAACGTTATACACGTTTCAATTTTTTTGTTTATATTTTATTCTTAAAATTTTGTATTGTTGTTAAGGTTAAATTTATGTTGTACGTTAAAATAGGTGTTTTTTTTGTTTTATAATAAATCCCCAGTGTGCTAGGGGGGGATGGGGGTTTTATATAATAACTTCCCTTAGTATTAAAGTATAGAGAATCTTTTAAGTAAGGGGCCTAAAAAATTTGCTTTAAAGTATTAAAAAAGGGTTTGGGTTTCTTTAAAAATACATTAGAAGTTTCCTTTTTTTTTTTTTTTTTTTAACATTTTACGTATTATAAACCTTTCCAAATTTTAAAAACTATAACCTCCGTTTAGTTATTTTATAACCCTAAATTAGCGATGTTCTTATCAAATAAAACTACCCCTTTAATGGGATTTAAAAGAATTTTCAATGTAAATAAGTAAGTTTTACCTTCGAGTGTACGCTGACTCTCTCAGTATTCAGGGGAATTTTATGTTCACCAAGAGAGCGGGGCTTGGCTGAAACCTTAGGCAAAACGTCTCTTTTAGGTTCTGAATTTTTTTTTTACGCAAAAACCCGTCATAACAGAAAGGGGGTATCAAGGGGTATTACATCTGAATTCCCAAAAACCCCCCCCCCCCCCCCCCCCCCCCCCCAACCCCTTTCAGTGGTTATTTACTAAAAATTCTGGTTTAAGGAAAAAAATTAATGTTTAGGGTGTTACATTTAAACGACTGTCTATCACAATAAATTCCCCCCAAAAAGTTAACACATTGGTTATGTAAGCATCGCTTTCTATTCCTGTACCCTTTAATTTTACTTCAGGGCCTTTTTGGTGGTAAAAAAGTGCTTTTTAAACTAAAAAACGTTTTTAATAAATTGCCGGAAAAAAAATACATATTAGCGTAATAAAATTTAAACATTTCCCTGGTTTTAATTTTATTAAGGTATTTGGTGACAATTTTAAAGCCCTTTAGTATGTACTGTGGTAGATTATTTTTATTTTTATTGATAGACATAAAGATATATGAGAAAACGGAAAATATAGTAAAGAAGATAGGTTTTTATTTCTTTAAAGGGGTAAGAAGGTTTGGCCAAAAAACGGGAAGGGCATTCGCTATTCAACCCACATAATTTGGTTTAAGTGTGTCTAGTAAAAAATTTTTCAATTGGTTTTAAAACTTTTTTATTTTATTCTTTTAAATTTAAATGGTTTTCTCTTAAAATTTGGAAATATCATTAATGGAATAAATTTTTTATTCCTTTTCTTTGTTATTTTTCACCAAAATTTATAATATATTAAAAAATTTTAAAAATATTTAAAATAAAACATAAATTTATTAATTTTGTTTGAAATTTAATGAAAATAACTGTAGAAAGATTTTTTTTCTTGGAGTATTTGGTTTTAAAACGGTTTTTTATTATTCAAAAAGGAAACATTACAAACCCGAAAATAAAAAACTGGGGGGGAAGAGCGTATCGTCTCTATCTGAATAAGCAACCCAAAATTTAACATGGAAAGGGGACTTCATTTGAAATTCCCTTGAAACCCCTTCAAAAACAAAAGTTTTGTATTGTGAAAAAAATCCCCTCAGTCAGGGAGGAAAATACAGAGTGGTATATAGCCCAAAACAATTCAAATTAAAATGCATCTAACGATACATTACCTATTTTTAATAGTTTTTTTAAAATATTATAAAACTTGTATAAAAAGTTGGGGTGATATGAAAGTAAAAAAAATATTTATAAATTTTTTTAGCAAATTTTTTTACGTCCAAAATCTAAAATTGTATCAGCTTAGATGTGAAATAACTTTTTAACCCCTTGTCCTAAAGAAAATTTACAGCCATTCCCCCTCATTCCCAAAAAAACAGGGGGGCCCCCCAAGGCGGGGAGAAAAAAAAAAATAACATCAAAAGGATTTGCTTTTTCAAACTTCCAAAGGGTTTTCGTTTCATAAAAAATATCCCAAAATTTTATATGGGGGGAACCTCCCCAAAAATTAAAACTCGTTTATTCCTCAAATAATACACAAACGGAAATAAAGGAAATATCCCCCTTTTTTACTTTTTGGGAGGTAAAAAATTCAAAATTCCAAAAAAACCCGTTGAAGGGGTTTTGGGTCCTTTCCTAAACGGTATCGAAAACCAAACCCCAGAAAAATAAACTTAACTTTGGTATTTTTGGGTTAAAAAGGGCTATTTAAAAGTTTTTTAGGGAAAAATTTTGACCCAAGGTTTAGAGAAATTTTTTAATGTTCGTCTGTATTTTTTAAATTTTTTTTAAAACACAGGGGACACAAAAGCTCTATTTAAATTTTTGGGTAATACATAAGTGTATAATTTAATATCCGGTTTAAAGATTTAACTTATATTTTTTTCGATTTTTTTTCTTAATTTAAAAATTTAATTTCATCAGGTTACAAAATTAATAAATTTTTTATTTTAAAAATTAAAACCCTTGAAAATTTTTAAAGATGCTTGAGAGGGGTTAAGATTAAAAAACTAATCGTTTTTTTTGGGGAAAAGATGCTTTTAAAAAAATTTTTGAAAATCCTTTAAAAGGGTAAACAAAAAAATGCTATTAAACTTGTTTTACAACCAAATTGTTTTTTTTATATAGGGAAAAATAAAAATTTAATGAAAGCTTTTATCCCTCTTTTACATTTTAGTCCCAAACCCCAATCGTTTTTTCGTTTTATAAAAAATTTAAAAATAGGTTTTAAAAATATCTTTATTACGGGTTTTTTAAAAGCAAAAAGATATCTAGAGGGAAAAGGTTTTCATAGAAGGGCTTTTAAAAACAAATTGCCTATTTTAAAAAAATTTTTTTGAATTCCTTTTAAAAAAAAATTTAAAATTTTAAAATTTGAGGGACAGCAAAAAAATTTTTATCCGTTTCAAGTAGGGGAGTAATGAGGCTACCTGAGCAATAAAAATGACCCCATATGAAAAATTTTTTTACCAAATTTCACACTCATACTTCACATATAATGCCGTAAGTCTTTGCGTAAATTTTATTTTCCTAATTACCTCAGTCTCAAAAAGTAATTAGCCTATTACAGGCGGGTAACTGATGGGAAACCCAATTTTTCCCCGGTGGTCAAAGTGGTTTTGTTAATGGAATTTTCAATTTTTTCAGTGTTATTTTTATTTAAACTATAGCTGTTATGTCATTTTTGTTTTTTATTAAAATTAAATAAAGGGCAATTTCTTTTAAAAAATTTAAAAATACAAAATTTATTCTTATCGGGATCAGAAGGGCTATAATAATTTATTGGGGATTTGCTTTTCCCTTTGATAAAATATTTAAAATTTTAAAAAACATTGGCGGGCTCCTTATTTAAGTTAAATTTAGTAATCAATTTTGTTAATAATTAATGGAGTTTTCTTTTCCCTTTGGAAAAATTTTACCCACTTTTTGAAAACCCTTTCCAAAAGAATTTTGGAGAAAATTTTTTAGTGGAAAAATATTAGAAGCCGTAATTATAAGAATAGTGAAAACCCTTTTCTGAAATTCTTTTAATAATCATATTTTTATTAAAGGAAACCAAAAAAATTGAGGGTTTGCTTTTAAAAATACAAAATTCCAGTGGATTTAAAAACCCTATTTGTTGACAGTCAATAATATTTTAAATAGAAAAGTAGTGTAAATTAAAACATAAAGCGGAAAACAGAAAATTTCCTCCTCATTACTTCATAAAAATACAATACTTGGAAATTTATTTAATATACGTGATATTTTTCGGTGTTTACAAAACCCTAAAACCCAAAAAGAAAAAAATTTGGGTAGAATGTCAAGGGTGTTGATGGAGCTTATATTGGTCACTGTTAAATTTCAAAATTTTTAAAAATAAAAAACCCTTTTTTAAAACTTTTTATTGTTTTGTGAGGCCTTTCGATACCAAGATATTTTTTTCAGACACATCACAAAAGTTTGTATGTGTCTAAGAAGATATCTTTTGGGTACGAAAGGGCCCCAAAAACAAAAAAAAGTTTTTAAAAATTGGTTTTTTTGTTTTTTTAAAGGGAATTTTTGAATGTCAATGTTTTTAAAATTTCTTTGGGAAAAAATCTGTTTTACAGAACTGTCATAGTAACCACCCTTTTCTCTTTCTTCACGTTTCCCTGCCCCTTGGAAACCAATATCAAATTATTTAATACCATATTGAAACTACATCCAAATTTGCATAATTTTTTACCCAAATTTTTTTTTTGTAAAAAATTCAATCCAGCCAAAAATGTTTCTAGATTGCATTACATTATTTTTTAAAAAAATCCATTGCCATGTAACATAAAAGTTGGAAATAAATTGAAATAACTCTGTTAGGGCATTCAAACACATTTTTTGTGTATTAGTTTTTTACATATTTTATGTTTAAAATTTTTTCTTTGCAGTAAAATTTAAATTTAAAAAAAAGAAGTCTAAATAAAATTTAAAAAATAGGAAATACCAAAAAAAGTTTATTTTTACGCTTATATTTTGTTATTAAAAGTATAGTACAAACCTGAACCATTCAGAAAAAAAAGGCCACTATGATTAGCGTTTCTTTTTTGTTGTGCTACTTACCCCAAATAGCACCCCTAAAATTGAAGAGAGGGGTTGGGGTTACGGCCTCAGTCAGGATATGTGGGCTCTAAAAGGGTTCATAAAAAAAACTGGGGAAAGGCACTCTAAAATTGAATAATTAAACCGATTTTTCTTGTAATTTATTTTAAAATGCAAGAATGGGGGTTTAAACCCCAAAATTTGCATTCAAAATCGGTGGGTTTTTTGTATCTTAAACGATTTGGGTTTAAATTTATATACTTGGCTGTACGTTATTTTGTTTCGGGTTTTCTAATTTGTTTAAAATACAGCATAATTTTTTCTTTAATTGAAAAACCCACTTTACCTTTTTTTAGTAGTTTAAACGCAAGTGCTATTTTTTTTCCCGTGATCACTTTCTAAATTTTTATACAAGTATTTACATTATTTTTGGGGGAAATTACTTTTTAAAAATAAAAAAAATTGCCTAGGAATACAGTATATTCTACAAAATTTGGGTTAAATTCAATTGTGGGTTAATTCAAACAAATATGTTTACTGTTTCATGCCATCGAATTTTTAAAAATCAATCGCCAATGGGGGAGGGCAAATATTTAAACACTTTAGAGATTTATTCAAAAAAATTTTTGGTCTACGGTTTTTTACGGTTTTTTAATGGGAAAAATTTAAATAAAAATTAACCCTTAGTTTGTAAATTTAAATTTTATTCAATGGGTAGAGGAAATTTTACCCCCCATTCCATATAGGCCCTTTAAGCCTACCGAGATTAATAGCACAAAAATTAACTGTAGGTTTCGGTGTTAGCTAAGTATGCTATTTTCGCTAAAAAAGTATTACTGGGTAAAAAACAGGTTTTCAGTTTTACTCCCCAAAGGCCCCTTAAAGCGTACCAAAGTTAAAAATATTAAAATATTTTCAAATTTTTAAATTTTTAATTTTTGCATGTAAATTTTTTCCAGATATTGAAAAAAAAGGAAAAAAAATTAAAAAAATTTTTTCTACTATGAGAAAATAGTCTACTTTCGTAAATAACCCTTTTATTACATTAAAGATAAAAAAAAACATTTTTTTATATTTTATTTTTCCAAAATGTTTATAGTGAAAATTTTTTTTCTATTTTTAGAATTTAAATATTTTAATAATAATAACTATTTCGCTTTGGGAAAATTTGGGGGTTACTTTTTTTAAAAAAATTTTTGCAAAAAAAACAAATTAAACTTAAATAAAATGAAAAATTTTTTTTTTTTTTTTTTTTGATAAAATATTCTTTTTCTAGGAAAAACCCCCCAAAAATCCCCTTTATCATTAAAAAATTCGGGAAATTTTAAAATGTTTGCTTTCTCAGATTTCATGTTTTTAAAGTTAGCAGTTTTCGGTTTATGAAATTCACTTAAAATAAGAAATGTATTTCAATTTAAAATTAAAAATTTAAATCAAAATATGCCAATAAACTTTATAACTCTTTTGGTTTTAGGCTTTTTTTTTTTTTAAGTTTAAATTTTTCAGTGAAATAAATTAAAATTTCAAAAGGGCCCCCGCAAAACAAACACATAGCCTATTTGACGGATTTTTTTTAAAAGGACTTTTCGTCCCAGTTCTGGGGTAGCCTAAAATAAACGGATTTAAATTTTTTCGCCCCTGCGTTGAAAATTAAAAATTTTTTGGGTTTTTTTTAAAAGGTGTCAAAATTTTTAAACGATCTTACACGATTAATTACTTACGTATTTTTTTATAAAAGGTAACACAAAAGTAGCTTAAACTATTTCAGCACTGTGATAAAACCCAAAAATTAAAATTAAACCAGGGGGATTCGAACAAAGGGATACATTTCAAGTACCAAGCCCGCAGGGGTGGGTTTGAGGGCAATTAAAGGGATTGAGGTACGATATGAAGCCCTAGCGTGAGAAGGTTAGGTCAGTGGGGCCACTTGTTTGGTGTAAATTTAAACGAGATTTAGGTGTTGTTTGGGGGTTTTCCACATCATAAGACCCAAACCCCTTTAAAATCGTTTCAGTTTAATGTACCCAAACCCCTGGAAAAAATAACTTTAAACGTATTTTATTTTATTGAAGCCGCAATTTAAAAAAAAAAAAAATATATGGATACACTCAAATTTTTATATGGTAAAGTAAAACTATACTCAAAACTGAAAAAAAACAGAAAAAATATTTGGGAACATTAAAAAATTTTAAAATTGTAAGCATCCAAAGGGTAAGTTTTAAATTATCCTATGAGGTTAAAAATAGTGCAAAAATTTTTGGGGTCTCGCTTAAAAAATACTTTAATTGAAAAACTCATTTTGGGGAGCGTTTTTTTACAAAAGGGTGTTCCTTCAGAAAAATTTGGAACATTTAAAATTTGAACTACTTTAAAAAATTTTTGGGCGTAATCGAAGTTTTGTAATTATAAAACCCCAAAAGGTAATTTTTAGGTGGTACTAAAATTTTCTAAAAATAATAAAAGGCTATTTAAATTTATAAAGAAAGCCCCTATTATAAAACCCCCAATTTTTTCTTTTTCTTTATTTCTTGTTAATAAAAACCATAAAATTTTAATTTAAAATTTTAGTTACGCCCGTTCCTATATTGTTAAATATGTTAGAAACCTTAGAGCCCCGAGCCCCCCTTTTTTGCCCAAATTTAAAAACGAAAAAAAATTGATTTGTAAACCCATTGGGCAAACAGGGGTTTGCCCTTTAGTTTTTTTGATGTACCAAAATTTAATTTTAGATTGGGAAAAGCTTTTAATGTAATTCAATGTTTTTAAATTTTTATTTGTTCATTTAAAAAACGATTTAAACTGCGTTTCATTTTAAAAGGGAAGAAAAGAAAAAAATTTTTTTTCTCAATTAAAAAGAATATTAAATTTCTTAGATTTTTTTACATCAATCGGGAAAAATAGGCTATATTTAAAATTTTATTTATTTTTAAAGTTTTTTAAAAAATGAAACAAAACTACTTTGAATTTTTAGAAAGGTGCTAAATATACTTCCCCAGGGCAGTAATTGTGAAAAGATGAAAACCTTAAATGCTTTTTTTCCCTTTTATCCAAAAAAAAATTTACCAATCTGGGTTACGAAAATAAGTAAAAAAAAATTTTGGGGAATATTTGTTAAAAAAAAACCCAAAATTTGGCAAGTGGCACAGGTATGTTGCTTAAATTTCCTTTGAAAGGAAAAACTTAGCTTCTTGAAAAGATTAGGGGCATTTTAAAGGGTAAGGGGGGTACGAAGGCGGCTAAAAGTGAAAGATTCAAAGCGCAGAACTAATGACGGGTTCCCAAAGGTTTCTGTAAGTTAAATTTTTTCCCGGGGGTGCAAGAATTTTTATGAATGGGGCCCCCCTTAAAAGCCTTGCAAAAAGCTTGAAGGTATTTGTGATGTGGATGTGTGAGGCTTGTTTGCTAAAACAAATGCTTGGGAAAGGGATTGTGATGTGGATGTGTGGGGGCTTTTTTTTTCCCCAAACAAAAGCTTGAAGGTTTGTGTGTGGAAGTTGAGGCATTGTGTTGCCCAAAAACAAATGTGAAATTTTTCCCATGTTGAAACTCTGAAAATTTAAATAAAAATAAGTTTACATTTTATGTTGGGCAACTCACAAAAAATTTTGGGGGGAGAAATTGTAAATAAAAAACCCCTTTTTTATTTAAAAGTGTAAAAAAACATAGCAGGGAACTTTAAAGGGTTTGTAATGAATAATGCAAAAAAAAAACCCCTCCGGCATTTTCCCCCAATGCATAAAATGCCTTTTTCTGACATTAAATGTGCAAAAAAAAAAACACAGGCGACCTTTTAAAAAAAACTTTTGTCTAAAAAAAATGCCTTTAGAACCCAGGGCCCAAGGGATTTAAAGGTTTAAAGGGGAATATCAGTTGTGTCAACCCAAATTTTCGAAACTCAGATCACCAAAAATTTTTGGGTGTGCGACCATAAAATTTTAAAAGCGAGGGGGGAGGGGGATGAAAATGGGAAAGGGAAAAAACAAAAACATAGGTTAGTTTGCTTGGATGATCTCAGTTTGTTAATCAATTACTCTGAAAACCCAGTTCCTTAAAATTGGGTGATGGAAATATTTTTAAAATTTTATGAAAATAACCGGGGAGAAAAATATCGTACATAACGCTAAAATTTAGCAAGATTAGTTGGCAGTGGTGCTATTGATCGTAAAAAACCCTTGAATTCAGCAGACGAGGGTTTTTAAACAAAAAGAAGTTTGTAAACAAAAAAAAATAAACCCAAATTTAAAAATGCGCCGTTAATAAAATTTTTAAAGGGAAGTGAAAACATCCAAAAATAGTCTTGAAACAACAAAACAAAACTTATAGTACAAATGTGCTTGAGGAAGTGAAAAAAAGGGGAAAAACGGAGGGGGGTTGGTTTTTGGGTCTTTTCCCTTTCTATTTTTCCCTTTCCCGTTTCCGTTAATACTAATTTGTGGTAGGACCCATATAAAGTTTTAAAATAGGTAGGGGTTTTTCAAAAAGGAATTTAAATAAATTTAAAAAAGGAATAAATTTAAATTTAAAGTAATAAAAGGCCCTAGAGAATACTCTTTAAAATAATTAAATCATTAAAAATGTTCTGTTTAAAATAAGGTTATTAATCAAAAAATAATTTTTCGAAAATAATTTTTATTTTTATGTAAATCATTTAAGTCAATTTTTTACCAGAAAAAAAGCCACTATTTTACAAATTTAAAAAAACACAACGTAAGAGTGACGGGGAAAAGTCCCGGCGTTAAAATTTCCCGGGGGGTCATTCATTCCCTAATGCGCCCCGTGTTGCAAGGTTTTTTTGGGGAAAATGGCCCGAACTCTGTCGTAAAAGACAAAAGCGGAGGGAGGCAGAAAACCCCCCGTAAATGTTTCCACCCTTTATGTTGCATAACGTTCTGGAAATGTGTTTTTACAAATTTTTGGAGAAAACATGGAAGGTTGCCCTAGGGCTTCGTAATGTAAATGTCTTTTCTTCTATTTTTTTTTTATTTATTTTCCCAAATTTTTTTTTTTGTATCTTTTTTTTTATCTTTCCCATTTTTTCCGCAAAACCCCTTTTTAAACCCATTTATTAGGAAAATTTTATCAGTTGAATTTGAAAAAAAGGCCACGAAAATGTTCAAATTTTTTACAAATACGGGTCAACATTTTTTGTTCCTTTTTAAAACATTGTATTGAATGCAAAATAATTGGGAAACCATTTGGGTTTCGAGTTTACTTAATAAATAATTTTTTTTGTTTTTTCTCCATACGTTGATAAATTAAAAGTATAAAAAATTGAAAATTTTTTAAAAATTTTAAAAAAGCTATTCACCTTTTTATATGTTATTTCTAAAATAATTGTATTAGTTACAAAATATGAACGTACCGGGACCCCTCAATCATAAATACGAGGATCATTCCAATTCATTTTTGTCCCTACTGATTTAAAAAAATATATAGGCTTAAAAGAAGACAATACCCCCCTAAAGGGGTAACAAATTTAAAACCCCAAAAATGGGAATGAACTAAATAAATAGCTATAATACAAAAAATCACTTTCTAAAATTACATATTATTGTAGTTTAAATTTTGCCCTGAAAAAAGAAATTTTTTCTGTATTGCTCGTTGGGATTTTTTGGTCGGGAAACAGCAAGTTTTATAAAAATGGAAAAAATTCACTAAGCCCCCACTTTAAAACCCATAGAGTGGGGTCTACCCCTTTTTCGAAAATCGTGTTTTCAATACAGAAATTTAAAAAACCCCTTAAAAAGTTCTAGTTTAAAAATTTCCCTTTTTCCAAATTTTTGGGGCAAACAGAAAAAACAAAAAAAGAATTTTTTCACACACTCAAAATGATAGGCTTTGTAATTCTAAGCCATTAAAAAATAAAATTAATTTTAATCGACCCAAAAACAATGATATATACAAATTTGTACTTATAAAACCAAATTTTGTATATAATTTTCAAAATTTTATGGTAATTAAGAGTTTCAGGGTGGATTTTTCAAATACTTTAAGGGAGGTTATACTTTCCAAAATTTTTAAATTAAGATATGATAATGTATGTCTGTAACAAGATTTCCAAAAAATGCGGCCAATAAATAAAAAATTTTTAAAAATAATTTCTTTGATTCAAAAAAATTTAACCTTTCCCTTTAAAAATTTACATTGAGATATACGAATTTTGTGTACACTTTTATTTTGGGGAAAGGTTTTTTGGGAACTCTGAGAAAAGTGAGCAAACCTCGTTTTGAGACCCGTTTTGTGGTTCCACCAAAAGCCATAAATCTGGGCTTTGGCACCAAAACTACAACAATGTGTTGAACCGAACTGGGATATCGAATTGAATGGGGTAGGGATTCATGTTTAAATTGGGGTCGGGTTCCACAAAAAAATAATTTTTATAAAATTTTGCAGGGAAAAAATTTTTATAAAATGTTTATAAAATTTTTTTTTTAAATAGTAATGTAAAGCCTAAAGAATAAGTGAAGATGAGTGCCCCTGTCATTCGAAATCTTAACTACAGAATCATAAATAAATTTATTTTCTTTGCAAACCCAAAAATATATTTTATATATATAAGTATATTTAAAAAAATTTAATATATAAAATTATATTGTAATTATATTTAAAAAACCAAAGGGGACTAATTAATTTTAATTTTTGTTTGTTTGTGACTTTAAACCCAATTTATGATTTTCAGTAGATCGTTTTTGTTTATTACCTTTTTATTTGGGGTTTTTTTTTGAAAAAAAATTTAAAAGGGCAATATTTAAAACATTTATTTATAATTGGTTAGAAAAAATTTTATATTCAAGTTTTTGTTTAAAAATTTTCATCATTTTTCAAGAATCCCTGTTGATACGTAAATTTAAAAAAATATAAAGAAGTATAAAAAATAATTTTGGGTAAAGTTTCATTTTAAAGAAATAAAATAAAATTTATGAAAAATTTTTTTTCTACGAAAACATTATATTTTTTCTTACAAAAAAAAATTTTTAAAGTTAATGTTCCCTTTGTAAATTTAAAAAATTTACTTATATTATATGACAATTTGATTTAAATATATGGGCGAGGAACATAGTAAAATTACCTTAATGGGTCAACCCCCTAAATTTAGTTGGGTTTTTTTGAATTTATCAAAGGATTGGGAAAAAAACGTGTTTTTTTCGTGGTTTCCCCCTTATTCCCAAAAATTTAAATTTAAAATTACAACAATATAAAACAAAGAACAAATATTTGGGACCGTTCACTCTGTGGGGAATAATTTAAACGCTCCCCCCCCTCCCCACTCGCTATTTTCCCCGCAAAAAAACCCCCGTGCCAATCTGGGCGCGCGAGATATCGTGACGACACGGCGCAGCTGGCCCCCGGGCCCCCCCAGGCTCTTAATCGCCGGGAAAAATTAATTCCACGCTGTTTTTATATAACGAAGGGTGTACGAGAATACTTCCGGGTTTTTTCTGTAAAGATCGGCGTTTTACCCAATTTCACATTTTTATTTTTGAATTCAAAATTGGGGAAAAAGTATTGGGGAAAACATAATCCTTATTATTTTGCATGGATTTGAGGGCTTTGTCACATGATTCAAAAAGGAAATACAATGATCTTTGTATTTACTATAAGGGAAAAACATAATTAAAATAAAAAATTTTTTATTGAATTTTTCAAAGCCTCTCAATAACCTTTTTTCTTTTTTTGAAGAAAAAAATTTAAATGGAGTCTTATGATCTTGTAGAATTTCTTTTTTTTTTAAAAAGTATTATTTTTTTTTTTTAAAAAACATATTTAGGGCAAGGACATGGAACATTTCATTTATTTTTTGTTTCAAAAATTTTTTTTCTAAATTTTAGAGATGTTTTGGGATTTCTGGTAAAAATTTTTAATATCATCGGGCCGTGATTTTTTATATATTCCAAAATAATTTTAAATTTTGAAAAGGGGAAAAATTAAAAAGGCTTTATAAACATAACGGCTGTTTAATTTTTGATCAACCCCCAAAATAGAATAAAAAAGAAAAGAACTTTCACACCTTTAGGCATTTTATCCACTTCATTTAACATAGTTTTCAAAAATTTCGGGTTTTCAATTTAAGGTTAATTCTCAAAACGTAATTATTAAATTTTAAAAAAAGAAAGTTTAAAGTGTCGTTTTAAAAAATTTTTTAATGTTTGTCAAAAAAAATTAGACGTTAATATATTTGTTCCCTATCTCAAAATTGAAGGGTGGGGATTATTCATAGCTTTACACAACACAAACTGTAATAATAGTGGGGGGGGAAAATTTTTTAAGTAATTTAGTACAATAGTATTTTAAGGGGTTTTTTATAACTCGTTTAAAGTATAATACCCCTAGCTCTATGACTTTTTAAAGGGGGAAAGTAGTTTAAATAGGGAGCACTTCCCAAACACCCAAATACTTTAAAAAATTTTTAAATGATAGTAAATAAAAACCGGGGTTCCTTCTTTTAAAGAATTTTACAAGGCCATTTTGCCCAGATACACAATTCTGTTTAGGTATACTTACTTAAATTTCTTTGACTCAAAGGAAAAAAAGAAATCATGAAATTTTTAAGGATATAATTTATAAGAAAAATAAAAAAATTTTTTTTCTGGGCCCAAAGGGTTTGCAGGGCCATTTACGTCCGAGAGTAAAAAGAAATGACAAAGCGAAGCAGGAATGAGGGTCCCTGCGCAAAATTATTTTCCCAGTACTCAAAATTTTTAATTTTTAAAAATTTTTATGTGGGGGTTTTTTTTTATGAAAAAAATTTTTTTTTTTTTCAACCCAAAAAAAATAAAATGATATAAAAATTAAAATCTGCAAAATTTTAAAAAATGAAATTTTTTTGGCAATTACCTTTTGCAAATTTTCGCAAATTGGGAAATTTTGGGTAAGCATGTGGGTGCTCAATATTTGTAAATGTAGAGATTAAAAAAGTCATATCAGCATTAAAAATTTATTATACGGGGTGGAGTCTGTAATTCAGTTACTTGTTTAATAAATTTTTTGTTTGAATTTTTTTTTTGACGTGGGAAAAAGACAATAGGTTTTCGGACGTTTACAATCTCTTAAAGTTAAAAAATGTTTTAACGCTACGTAAGTATTAGGAAATTTCAAAACCCAAGATTCCAGACGTTCCAAAAAGGCCCTTTAAACCCCTTTTTTGGTTTTCCAAGCATTTTATAATGAAAGGGGGAAAATTTTTTGCATTTAACTGAGAGACCGCCCCCAAATTTAAAAGATGATTTACTGTTTAAAATGGGGGAAAAATTGGCGGGATGGGAAAAGGTGCATTTAAAATTTTTTTAAAATTGTACGTGTGAAGTAAAAAAATTTTACGTTTTTCTATACAAAGTTTTATTGTCGCTGCAATAAAAACTTATTTTTTTGAAAAGGGAAAGGACTGCCCCAAAAAAAAAATTGGTTAAAAAAACAACTATGCTTGGGGGTCCCGGGCAGGGGGAAAATTTAACCCCGGAGTTGCCGCTTTTACAAATTTTGGCCACAAAACATGTTACACCAGCCCCAAAGGCCATCCCAAATATCAAATTTTAAAAAATTTAAAAGATTATTTTAGTTGGGTTTTTTAGACATTTGGTTTTTTTTAAAATTGTTCCCCCTTACAAATCTACTGTATCTGGGGAGGACTACAGGACCAGACAGGACCAGAGCCCTGATAGATTTAAAAATATCAAAAAACAACTTTTTTTCAAGTCATCTTTAAAAAAGTTAAAAAGTATTGTTTTTAAATTTTAAACAAATTTATTTTTGTAATCTTTAAAAAATGATTTAAGTATTCCCTGGGTTGAATAAAACAACCCGAGGCCTTAAAAAAAATGTGCCCTCAAAGTTTTATGCAAATTTTTCTCTTTATTCGTTATTATGTTGTTTTTTAAAAAAAACTTTTTTTTTCCCCTATTTTTTGCCAATTCTGTTTTTCAGTTTAAATATAGGTGTTGATAAGCTTCAAAATATTTTAAAAATTTAAAAAAGTTTTTTAAAATTTTTTTTTTAAATTTTGGGTTTTCCCGAATCTAAATCTCATGTTAAGTTTGGAAAAATTTGAGCCAAAATAAAAAATTTTTTAGTATGAGTATTTAAATAACTTTTTTAAATTTTGTTTTCACGGTTCAATTTTTAAATTTTTTTTTCTAAAGTTGCCCATTTTTAAGCTCATATAGGGGAGTTCTTTTTTACTAATGGTGATTTATTGCTTAAGAACTATGAATTTTTTAAGAATCATAAATTAACAGGCAGGAAAAAAAATTTTTAGTGGGAAGCACTTTTTTTTTGGGAAAAATAGTTAATCAATGAAATACTATTTTTAAAAAATTTCTGTTTAAAATTTAAAAAAAACTTTTTTTAAACTAAAAAAAAATTAAAGTTTGTACGCGAAATTGAAGGATTGCCTCTAATTGAGGTTAAAATTTTATAACGGTGTTTCATTTGGTCAGCCCAAAACGCCACTTAAGAATTGTACCCCAAAATTTCGTGATGCCAACAAAGGGCCCTTTTGAAGTAAATTTTTTTTTTAAACTACAAAAAATTACGCCATATATGTTTCCCTTTATTATCGCTTTACTTAAGTTAAAAAAAAACATTTTTTGAAAAGGGCTTCATTTTTGGGGCCCCCTGGGAAAAACAAATTTCAACGTTTTTTTTTTTTCCGTTATATAAAAATTTTAATTTATAAAATACATAAAATTTTACTGTATTTTTAAAATTTTAATTTTAAAAACCCAAAAAAAAATTCTCTAAAAGCTTACAAAAAATATTTCAAATATACCCCAATATTTTATTTTATTGTAATTATCGGAGAAAAATGGGTTTGGGGATAAAACCCAAAAAAATACCAAAATTTACTTCCTTAAAAATAATACATAAAAAAAAATTTAATTTTAAAGGGTTTTTGCCTAATTTTCTAATTTTAAAAAATAACTAGTTACGTTTTATTTTAGAAAATGCCCCCTGCCTTTTGTCAGTTATATACAAAAAATCTTTTAAAATTGACACGAAAAATTATACCCATGAAATTTTATACCGTGATTCATCCAAACAACTTTTGTGTGACTTTTTTTAGAATGTTCAATATTATATGAAATGAATGTGTGTGATGTAAATTTTTATATTTAATTTTTATATATATTTATATATTTAAAATCCACACCCTTCACATTATACAAAAATTTAAAAATTGAACAGTTCCCTTTTCCGTGCGTGAAGAAATTAAATGTAGTGTATTAAATTCTTGTAAAAAATCAAATTCTTGGTTTTTTTTAACCACCCCCTTTTTACCCTTTAAAATCCCCCCCCCCAAATTTCCCGCGTGGCAGGTGATTTTGGTTTTTTAAAAAAATGAAAATGTTTCTTTATTTTTAATTTTTCGAAAAACTGGATTTTAAATGGATAAAGTTTAAATTCTCGCATTCTGGACTTCACAAACTATACGGGGTTTTTTTTTACATTTATTTGAACAAATTTTAAACGGGGGTTTTTCTATTATCCGTATTAAAATAAAAAATTTAATTACAGGAAAAGGGAGGAAAACATATTAGTTTAAATTGAATTTTTATAAACGGTTTCCCGGGCTGTGCTATTACGTGTATTACGTTTCCCCCAGTTTATTTCTTTTTTTCTAGGAAAAAAAAAACTGTAATATTTAAACTTTCTTCGTTCCCAAACTTTTAGGAAAATATTTGCGTTTCCCTTTGGGGAGGTATTTTTTTGTAGTATCGAAAGCTCTGTTTTTCTAAAACCCTTTTCAATTAAATTTTAAAATTTAAAATTTTTTGTGTCAAATGTCCATGAAAGACATTTTTTGAACCCAGAAGTTTTAAATGGTTCAAGTTTTTCCCATCTAGAAGTTTGAGGGAAATGGTGAAAATTTTCTCGAGTCGGAAGTTGTCGACGAATACAATTTTCCCGCCCAGCTGGACCCCCTACTCCCGCAGTTTTTTTAATTGTTTGGAAGTTTCCCCATATCTGACATAAATGGGAGAACGAGGTTTTTGGGCTATTTCAATCAGCAGTAGGTGTTTTGGTAAAATTATACAAGGTAAAGGGGAAAATTTATACAGAAAGTTGTCCCAGTATACTTTAAGTTTCCCTTTTATTAAAAAGTGATGACTTTTTAATGTTTTTTATTATTTTGCAAAATAATTTTTTAATGCATCCCAAAAAATGCTAATTATGTTTGGGTAAACAAAAAACAAGCAATCATTAACATTATTGGGCAATTTCTGGTTTTTTTTAAAAATTAAACTGAAAAATGTTTGGTATAAATTTTAAAATAATACTGGGTTTACCCGCACTCGCTCTGGGGATTATTTATATGGGGAATTTCTTTTAATATATTAACCCTATTTACTCGGGCTACCCCAGTAAAATGGGGGGATAAATTTGGGGGAGTAATTTGGGTTAAAATATTTGGGACGACTATAGTTAAAAATAATAATAAAGTAATGTAATATGTATTTTATATGTTTTATGGAATTAAAATATTGCTTATATGTCTATATATATATATTATATATTTACGGAAAAAAGGCACTTGATGGTCCTGTGTTATACAGCGACCCATGCAGGTCCATCAAGCCCCTATTTTAAACCTTCATATAACCGGGTGTTATGAATTTGTTCTCAGCATACTTTTTATGTTTTTTAACTTGCTTGATAATTGTATGCTAATATTTTTTTATATATAAAAACTTTTGTCCACATGCTGGTCCGCGTGTAATGAGCGGTCCTGTTGGTCCTTTTTATACACGTAAAATTAAGCGGTACATGTTGATCCGGGGTCGTGTGGTTGGTGGTGGGAGAAAGAGGGAAGGGGACCTGCATCTGCCTTTTGATTGTAATATATTGAAAAGACCTTTTACTTGCCTTTCGTTTGTAAAACTCCAATTTGGGTAAAGCATTCATTTTCACATATTTTATTTCATTTTAAGGTAATAAATAATATTCCCTTAGGTGAAAGAAACAGAATATCTTGGATTATCATTAATATTAAAACATAAATTGCTGTTGCATTGATCTGTGGCTCCTTATTACCACAGACATTTATTGTATTTCATAATATTAAAAATATATTTCAATTAAAATGACATTTTCTAAATCATACGCTTTAAAAATTTTTTCAGTTTAAACTATTTCTATATTTACAATTATAAATAGATATGGTAATTTCGCATGTTTTAATGTAAGTAATATTTATCTATGCTGTGCATTTTTTGTCATAATACTGTTTTTAATTTGTTAATGGGTCGCGTTTCTGTAGTGAATTTAACATAAAAGTTAATTGACAGTGGCTGGTTTACACGGAGAATATTATTTTCTCAAGCGTCTCAATTATTGTGGGTGTTGTGTGGCAGAAAATCAGCGAAAGGATTGCATTGAAATAGATAAAAAAAACAGCTTTATTTGCCAGAACATTATAAACTTTAAAGCACTCTTCAAAAGTATTTTTTTTTTTTAAAAATTTTTTAAACATTACATCACTACATCACCCTAAACAACTAAAAGAATGTAAAACATTCTACATTATAATCATTTTAAAATAAAAAACACCAATCATCAATGATGAACTTAAATTAAGAATTTTTTTTAAATTTAAAACTAATTTTCGAATATGATCAGGGACCAGGAATGTATACAGTATAGGCCTACTAATTCCATATAACTGCTGAATTACATCTACCCATTTATACTATAAGATAACCAGCAACAAATTTTTCCCCTTTAAAATTATAAATAGGGAAATTTGAAATGAAAAATAAAAGTTGTACATTGTATAATAATATGCCATAAAATTTAATTATAACTATGTGATATTGAAGGGAGTTGAATTCACTAAAAAGCTAAAAAAGAAACATTATACAAGTTTATACAAATAATGTCTTAACATGTCAATTTATTGTGGAAAAAATCTTGAGCTCATCTTTGTAAAAATTATTAGTTTCAGGAACTGCATTAATTGTAAATTTTTAAAAAATTTATTCCTTTTTCCTAAATGTTTTATAAATATAGTGGGGCACAAAATTTTTTATTTTATTAAATTCGCCTATTCTTAGGTCATTGGCACCTTTAACAATTTTAAGAATACAGAAGGCCAATGCGCAATAAATGTTTCTTATGTTACCCTTTTTATTGGCCCTTTTTTTTGTAAATATCGAATGTAACATGTGATGTTAGTCTTTCACTACTTTAGCCTATACTGGTTATGGTTGTATTTTATTTAACAATCATAAAGAATTTTTTTTCCTCAAATTACATATTTAAAAGTTTGATGGCAAGAAAAACCCCTGAGCACTAATTTAAAGTTACTGAATTTGGGAAGAAATATTTTGGTATTACACAATGAGACATTCACAAGCATATCTCCTATAGCATAAAATAAACCATTAAAATTTAGCTAAGGTATGTTCACAAATCTACATTCACAGATGGTAAAGCCAACTCTCCGTTATACTCTGCATTAAAAGATGGTACAAAAAAAAGCAACATAGATCTTTTCACATTCTAATTCTGTTTTAATTCTGTATTAAAAAATATCGGGAGTTAGTTAATAGTATACGAGGGTGGTCTGAAAAGTTTGCTTTCTGAACGTGAAGATGGAAGGTTTCGTTAACAAGTACTGAATTTCGTTCTGTTGGGACAGTTATGAAAAAGTTTTAAAAAACTATTTTCGACGTGGGCCGTTTCATGTAACAGTCGAGTCAGTTGATGTGAGTGTTTTGTGATATGGACACGATTATCGTGCTGCCATTAACTATTAGTGTTTGAAAGGCAATACGCTTATTAAATCAAAAATTAGTTGGATTCTTTTGTATTGAAACTTGCACAATCATTTACTCAGTGAAATTTTGGGCTGCTTCATTTAAAAAAAGCCATAAGATCTTGAGAGACGATGAACGTTTAAGAGTCCAAAAAAACTGCAACTACCCATGAAATCATCGACAGAGTTAACCAAATGGTGCTGGGACGACCACCGAATTAAAGTGAAAAATATATCAACATTTAGGCATGAGAAAGCTGTCCGCGCGTTTAATGTCGCTTTTGCTCACGTTAGACCATATAGGTTCGAGGATGAACATTTCCAACGCTCTTCTGGGCGCAGTTTTAGGTAAAATAATCCAAATGCGCTGATTAATTACTGTAGATAAAACTTGACTACACCATTATACACCGAAAAGGAATTACAAAAGGGGAACAGACTCAAAAAAGAAAAAATGCTTCTTCTTTGGTTAGGAAAGACATGACGACTGTTTATGCGATATTATTAGAATTAATTTAATAGATTAGCTTCAAAAGGAAAAGCCATTACAGGGATATATCCATATTACTTGACAAGGTAAAGGTAGACATTTTTTTAAGAAAACGCCACATTGTGAAATATAATGTTTCACCAAGTCTGCGAACCCTTTTCGTCCCTTAGCGGTTATGATGGGAAAATCCATGAATTACGGGTTTAATGCTTAACCATCCGTCTTACCAGATCCAGTCCAAGCGAATTCCTTTCGTTTCTTTATCCCCAAAATTGCGCTCGGAGGACAAATGTGATCGTTTAAATGAAGGGGGCAATCACCTTCGTGAACAATTATTTTTCAAAGAAATATTCGAGTACAATTTTTATGGGTTACAGAGATGGTATCGTGATAGAAGTGTGTAGAGTGACAAGGGACTATGTTGATTGTTTTATTCACAAAAATTTTGTCATGTTTTTTAGGTCGGAAAACTTTTCAGACCACTCTCGTAGATATAAAGCATGATTAATGGCTTTTAAGACCTACATACATTGAATGTAGAAAATATTTTTCAAGTTCATAAATTAGGACCAAAAAACCGGATGGATATCAAAATTTTATTTTTGTACGTAATTTAGAACTTTAGGAAAGGAAACATATATTTTCTAAATAATTATTTTTAAAATTCACATATCTTTAAAAATGTCTATATTTAAAAAAT
>NW_025779129.1:0-66214 GCF_021130785.1 Homalodisca vitripennis | reverse complement strand
ATTTCCATGGTTATAAAAGAAAAATAAATTTTTTTTGTTTTTCTCTACATTCATCAGATTACATGTTGAGGCGTATAAGTAAAACTATTCGTCTCTGTCTGCCAAGGTAAGCGAGTTGATAAAAGCGTGGATGTGTGGCAAAAGTTGCATCATCAGCAAACATTACAGATTTCGAGCTTACACAAGAAAACCAAGTCGGTTTCCCATAACCACGGTAGGTAGAATAGACACGGTAGGGGTCGCGAGGAGGATGCGCTAGTAGCATGTGACGTCAACGGGGGCCCAGCGCCGACTTCACCGCTACCTGGTTTACGTGGAACTACAAAGCTTACTGTCTGTTTCCGGGCTGTCATTCGGCTGTATGTTTCCCGCGTTTTCTTTGTCATTGTGTCTGACAGTCGGCTGAGTGAAGTGTCGCTATAGTGCGTTTGATGTTGATATATTTACGTTTTAAGTTATTTACTCAGTTCTTAATTTATGTTAAAAGTACGTATGTGACTATGTGTTGGCCTAGTGAAATGTAATAATAATAAATGCCGTGTTGTGCAGTAGGTGGTTGTTCCAACCATATCAAGACATTCTAAAGAAACGGGAATATCTTTTCATCGTTTCCCTACGGATATTGATTTCCAGAAATACAATGGGTATAATGCATGCTAAAAAGGGCCCGATGAATTTAACGTCTCGATAAACGCCAAAAGTTATTGCTCAGGCCCATTTTGGGGAACATGATTTCGAGCGTAGACTTAAAATTAAGATCTGAGTTATTAAATACGAAAAAGAGTAGATGGATTTTAGAAAGGAAACATTCAGCTAGCTTTCTCTTTCTTTTGGTCTGTCAAATTTAAAAATGAACGTTGCAATCTCACGATTAAAAACGAGTTGAAATGTAGAGGAAAACAAAAAAACAAAATTAGTAACCATTTTTTTGTGAGATCGCCAACATTAGATGAAACCGTCTGATGCGATTCCAGAATTCAACCAATGATGAAAACCATGTATAGTAAAACGACAAAAGTGAATCAGAATATTAATTTATTGTTGAATAAGTCAACTGAGGCCTCGAAGGCAATTGCAAAAATTTCCGTGTTGGAAAATAAAACTGTAAGTCATATGATAATCTCTCTTTTTACAAAATCCACAAATAAACACCCCCCCCCCCCCCCCCCCCCCCCCCCTGTATATTTTGCGAAGGTCAGTTGTTAGGAGTTGGAGGGCCAAGAGGATGTCTCAAAGGCATATTACATTAAGATGTATGTTTCAGAAAAAAGGCATTTTCATTCGTTAGAGATGTTGTTGGAAAGCAACCCACTGCGCCTCAAGTGAGACTACTATTTTTAACGGTCGGCTTAAGTCCACTTTTCTTTATATAAATACCAGGTTTCATTGATATGAGTTTAAAAGTTAATAGCTGTTGGACAACGAATAATAAGCTTTACTTTTAGGCCACTTTGCAAGTATCTATTGTAGCTACTGGAAACTGTCCATAAGTGATAGAGGACATCCAGACCCTCAGCTCGTTTGATTTATTGAAACATGTTTCGATTGTGTGCTGCTGAAAAATGGCTCTGAGGAAAAAAGTTGAACAATAGTGAAACTAGTAGTTTTTATAGAAAGTTGAACCCACAAGAAGAAGATGAGTTGATAGGGAGTTATTGAAGCCAGAAATAGCAGGAGATATCGGAAACGTATGCTACTAATGAATATGATGTTTTTGACTTAAAGAAAAAGACAGGATTTGATTCAAATTGCTGGACTGGATATATAGGCCTATAGGGTAAAGAAGAAAAAACTGGAATCAAATTTTATTTATGGGTGTCAATCCAACGAAAAGATTTCCCATCACAAAACGATTGGCTCTCTGCTATATCACGTGGAGCTCTGATGGAGACCCGACCAGAGGAATGGGAATGGACTGTGAAAAAAAAGTATGGAAATCGGACGCTTTAACAATTTTCATGGTGTAAATAGGCCGATTAATAAAGGGACTGGCAATGTAATGACTAAATGACTCTGACTAGTGTTTTTGAAAACCAAAAGATATCTCTGCAATAGTAGATGAGTATGCAATTCTTTGCTTTGTGCGAACACGCACATAGTCTTCAGGATAAAAGCATATGAACAAGAAGAAAAGTGACAATGAGGAAACATGGTATGGAAACAAAAAAAACAAAATTGTGGAAGAATAAGAGTCAAAAAAGCTAGCTAAACTTCAATAATTTCAAACTCGCGAGTAGAAGTAATGCCATAATAAACTCTGCTAATGCATGTATTTTGGGTCTTATTTGTGTTTTAACCTAACGTTTCCTTTAACGTATTTTTAAAATTGTATAAAAAATCTATATTTGTGGGTAATATTGATACATTTAATGCCCAAGTCTCATTGCTTCACAAGAAATGGTAAAACAATAAAAACCACATTCCGGGACTTTTCAAGCCAACAAACTGTTTGACACGACAAACTATATGTTTAATGTATAATATTATTATTGTAAGCATTTAGGATGGTAATATTTTAAATTTTCAATTCACTATACAATAAGTTATTATTTCATGTGGTAAAAGTATTATTTCGGATCACACATATCAATGCAGCTATGTAGGCCCCAAGTGTAGACCTAGTGTAATTTATTGTACTCTATTCACAATGTGTATTGCATAATATTATATTCGCTTAAATTTAAAGCTTTTATTAACAATTAATAAGCAGACAAAACATCATGTTTCAGTTATAAAAGTACGACTTGCGGGAAATTTGTTATTGGAGAGGGTATGGCAAGAAACGCAAATAATAGACTAATGCTGGGAAGGGAGCCACTACGTAACGTTGTTATGAGCTGGGCACCGCATGCGAGTGGGCCCCGTTTGGACGTCGGTCAGTGGGTGGGAGGAACATGCCGCCGTGGCCCATACCGTTTTCTATTTACCTACCGTGACCTATAACTATGAATAGGAAGAAATTGGCCCAGCACCGACCCTGTGGTTACCCTTGTAACTTATACACTCAGACTGATTCAGAAAACTTTCCATTTGAACATAACTGTTTGGTACCTTTTACTAAGGTATGACTTGAAAAGAGCTTGTTTGGACGGTTCGAATCCACACCAGTACAATTCTAGTATTATTCAGGAGTTATGTCCTCGACTCGACAACAGTCAAAGGCGCTTTGATAGGGTCACACGAAGGACAGGCACTCAGTGGATAATCCCACTTCAAGGTTAGATTGGATGGGAAGGAGTATAAGCTCATCGACTGCAATCGATCGTAGAGACCTCCCCTCGGCCTGAAACCAAACTTGCTAGTGCTAAAAAATATTGTTTTTGTTACAAAGAATAAGTACGTCAACCTGACTTTTTATAATCGACTTCAAAAAATTTTGGGAAAAATGACAGGGACCAGGGAGATCGCGTCTATAACTGTCACATTCATTGGTTGGGTTTAACCCTTTCTTTAAAAATTACTTATTGGGAAAAACAAGCTAGTTGGATACTTTAAGTTTTTCCTGGGAAAATTGCTTTCCTATGAGACAATTTATTTATACACCATGGATAAGGGATAACGGCGCATAATTTCATGTTATGACACTTTTTTATAAGTATCCAGCGGGACATATTGTAGATTGTCGCAACTTTTGGTTGACCTTGAGCCTTGTTACGCTGTTTTACATGTTGTTAAACTTTTCTATATTTTATTACACAATTCCATGCATTACCACTTTAGGTAAGTAACCATATTGCGCTTGAGCAGCTTACGAAGTAAAATTTAGGAATTCAGTATATTTTCGGCAAGTGTAATTTTTTGTCTTGACCAGGAACTACTTTTATGAGGGCCGTGGGATCGTCAAATATACATATTTTGTTAGTCTATGGGGACCGTACGCTGCTCAGAAAGACAAAAAAAACAAAATTAATAACCACACATCTGTTTAAAAATTTAATCTGAATGAAAAAAAAAACACATGTGTCAACGTCAACATTGTTCAACTACTATTTGATAAAACTCCCTAACCCAACTATATTATTAACATAAATAAATAATTTTCCAAATTATTTGTTGAATTGCGTTGAAAATGCAATTTTTAAAAAATCAGTTTTACTTTTTGTTTAAACAACTTTATTAATTGTTCCCATTAACTTTATAAAGAGTTATTCAGTATTTGTGCTGGAAACTTGATAAACAGAAAAATTATTGTGTTAGAAAACTCAGAAAAAACTACTGTAGTGGAATTAAATTATGAAAGATGCTTAGTAAACACTACTGAGGTATTTAAATATTTACGAAGTTTTAAAATTATTTAGCCTGGTAGAGCCGTTAGATTTTAGTCATGGAAATATGCCTGTAACCTGGACTGCTCACAATTGATCCATGCGAACAAGAACTGTTTTGTTGCAAATATTTCACATTCTTGAAATTGAAGATGTACAGAGGGAAACTGCAGAAAATGAAATTTGAAAGAAAACGCGAGGAAATTGAGAACCAATGTGTTGGGTAAGTATTAATTTAATTTAGAGAATTTAGCTGCCATGTTAAATTCTCTAAAGTAATTAAATCCCACTTTGTTTTATTAGAGGTTGTACATTCCTTAGGCTTGACAGTATAATAAACGGCTACCATAACAATCGAAGTCAATTATCGATTATAAACATCAAAACACTATCGAATTCAAATATTTGACGCCTATAGGAAATTCTTTTAAATTTTAATCATTGTTTCTAGCCTGTATTTCTTCATTTACACCCTTAGTTATGCTAGTGAATAAACAATCCATGTTAAACCTGG
This sequence comes from Homalodisca vitripennis, assembly GCF_021130785.1. Lineage (NCBI taxonomy): Eukaryota > Metazoa > Arthropoda > Insecta > Hemiptera > Cicadellidae > Homalodisca > Homalodisca vitripennis. Next base: position 61,435 of record NW_025779129.1, on the reverse strand, counting down.
AAACAATATGTAAAACTTGATTGTACTTGTGTTCTTTGTTTCACAGAAGGAAATTCATACACATTTGATCCTTGAAAATTAGTTAAAGGTAAGTAAAAGTTATTTATTGTATTGATTTTACAAAAACAATGTGATGGTTTGATAATAATTATGAATGTTGATTGTCAGTGGGGTGTACTGGTCTTATTATACTGCTACCTATTCTTACTGTTATGTTACAAGTTAATTCATAAAAAAATCCTTGTAACTCTCAGCTTTTATGAGTTTTTAGGTGGGCGCGGGGTCCATTTCTGTCAATAATCTAATTGTATTGGAGAATGTTTTCTTTTGGTATATTACATAAAAACCTTTCAAAACTAATTTTGAAATAAATTTCTTAAAATAGTTTTATTTTCGATTCCCCATGAAAGGAACTTTTAGGCAGGCTCGCTATAAAACTATATATTGACACTCACACATTTGTTAAAAATGTTTTAATTTTAGGGTTGGTAATCTTTATTTGTCTATAGATTTAGGGGCGTTAGCGTGTAATATAAAAGGCCGGGGCGGCAATATCACGAATTTGACCGTTACCATACGTATTCTTGCTCATACCCCTCCTGAACAAAAGATATATATAGTACTAATGGGGTTGCAAATGGAGACAAAATAACATGATTTTAGCGGGGGTATTTTTTTTTATATTCATAAGTGGTTAAGGTTTATAATGTTTTAATGTTCATGCTTTGTAGTTGCTGTTTTGTGTCTGGATAATTTCTGTTTACATTAGAAATATTTATTTGCGGCCGGGACTGATAGCAGCCTGATAAACGTATCTGTTATCTGAGTTCTCCGGGGCAGGAGTTCAGTCGCTTCACAAGATATTCGTGTTCAGTAGGGTGAATCAAAACCATCCACTAGTTCGACCAACCCTAGTAAATTGTGTGTGTCGGAATTTTGTGTTTAGTAGGGCCACGTAAAGAGTTTACAGTTTTAACCGAAACGATATTATTTCCTTTTTAATTGAAACATGGAATTTTTAATAATGAGTATTTGTTCTGTCGTGCGAGGGTCGCGTGTTTGTTTTTAACACCGGTGGGAGACCTTTGTTGTTTTCGTTATGTTTGCGATAGGATAAAGATTTAGAAAAATTAGTAATATAATAAAGAAGTTTTAAATGTTGCAAAAACCTATCGGGTTCCTGCCCCTGCGCTGACTGGCCGGAGGGCAACTTCTTCTCATTTATGATAAACAAGTAATTTAATTTTGGTTGCTCTGATAAATTAAGGAAAATACATTGTTCATTTTGATCAAAAATTCTGCTCTCATGTTCAGTATTATTTTTCATTTTAACGTTTTGCAAAGATGGCGGCGCCGCAACCGTTGACGTCAATCACGAGGTTGAATCATGGTCAATTGGGTCCACAAAAAGGTCACGTTGATTTGCTAGGACGTGGGAGTGTAGAAACATGGAGATTTTACTGAATCAGTTATTTTAATTTTTGTATGGTTCTAGAATCTTCGTTATTTCTCATTTTCCACCCCATCAAATACCTTATACTTTTTTTGTCTCTATAGGACGATTCAAATTAAAGGTTAATAACGCAAATACTCGTATTTTTTCCCGCTCCGGGGCCGTTAATATTGATAATTTACCGATTTAGGGAGACTATAAGAGCGAATCGAGGTTTTCACCATACGCCATTCTGGAAATAACTGGCTATAGGATTCCATCCCAACAGAAACGAACCAAGTACTTGTATCTAGTTTCTAACTCAATCCTAACCTAGTTCATGAGCTTATCCCATTAAAAATATATATTAATTTAATAACAGTAAAATAAATACTACAAATACAGGTTTTCAAATGAATCAAAGTCTACTTTTATTATAATAATCGCCATTTACAGTGACTATTTTCGGGGGGACTACACATATTTTACTTAACAACCCTATAGATGGCCCTTGTACCTCAAAAACGTATGAGTCGAATCTTGATAAAACTGTGTATACGCATTCAAAACGTAGTCTACTATATTATATTTCTTCCCTCATTATTAGACCAGGCCTACATTTAGAGCTTTATTTATCAAGTTTAAAGACCAAATAGTGAAAAAAAACGTACAACCCTTTTTCTTAGGCTGCAACTATTTTTCTGAGCTATATCGATTTTACTGGTCAAATACTGAAAAAAACCAAATCTATGGATTGCTGTACCACAAAAATGTACAAGCCGATTTCAATAAAACTGTACAACATTCAATACGTAGTTTACTATATGATATTACTACCCTTATTCTTAAGCCAGGACCTATTTTCTGAGTTATATAGATTTAACATGATTTGATACACTACCCAGTCACCTTGGATAGTAAATAAATCTTACATAGATTCATGCCAAAATTGGAAGAAATTTCTTGAAAAGTCCTTACCCTTCTCTCTGGAATGTCATTATATATATATATATATATTTTTTTATATTTATTTATTTATTTAAGTTTTACATGAAGATCATCTTATCAACACAATCTAAACCATTAAAAGCATCTTGCTTTTAATATCATTATGAAAATTACGTACTATACTGGAATTAAACTACAAAAATGTTGAGCAAAACCATGTGTATAGACATATTAAGGAAACGTCACTACTATTTATAAGCAAATTAGTAAATGACGTTCTGGAATGTCAATAACTATTTAATAGTAAACACTTGTATGTACTTATAAAATGTTAATTTTATTGTTACTGAAAGTAGAACTAATAATAATGTACCAGTGCTATAGGTACATACATGATTTTTTAAGGAGAGGCTGATAAGAGGCTCATAGACCACTGACCTGTACATGGATCTTGTACAACGGTCACAGACAGGATTTGAACATGCGCTATCTCTAACTCAGATCCAAAGTTCAATGTCTTAGACCACTCTGCCATCACTCCAAGTGATTGAAAGTAGTTATTATACAAGTATAATATTATAATATAAGTATCATTGTCTTAATATTTGTTCTTGTGTTGCAGGGAACGCTACAGAGATTTGATTGAGGCAGCGGATACAATATCACAAATGAAAGTATTGTCTGAAAAAGTCATTGATGATGTCAACAGCATGAAAATATCCACTGCTGAACTCCAAGAAAGACAAGTGTCTGGTTTTAAAATTGAACACTATACTAGGTAAATATTTGTCATGCACTTGATAGTATGCTTTTTCATTCTACTTATTACATTAATACTTTTTCAGAGCAGAAATTTAAATTTGGACTCAGATGTGTAATAGTTGGCTGATAGATGATACAAGCCTAAAGTAAATTAGCCCAATAAGCTGATGTATCAAAGCTATCTTGTAGAGATCTAGTAGTTTTGACCATCATTTGCTGTGTAGCAGTTTATTTTTTCGTTAATATAATACAAAAAATGAATCAAATTAAAAGTAATGTCAAATTTATTAGAGAGAGAAAATCTTAAATAATTGATTAAATTCGTATGCATGGTAATTTATACTTGGCAAGCAAATATGTAAATCAAACTAAAGGAAAGGGATTTTTTTTAATATGGGTACTTTGGGATTATACTGACTACACCAGTATGAAGAACACAAAAAATATAAATTTATAGAAACAAACATGACAGAATGAAAAAACAACTCTTTAATTACAAAATTACAAACTTACAAGCATTTCCAGATATTGTGATCGGTATTGTTGTCGTTATCTTATCTTTCTCAAGAATCCGATTACGGCAGGCTGCGCGGCTTCACATGATTATTTAAGTTTTTTGCACGGTACATAATTGCCTTTCCATTACAATTCAATTTATATTTCTGATCAGCCCCTCTAGAATTTGATCTTTTACTGATAGGTTCTATCTCGAGGGATGTTTTTCTTTCATTGACATCAGCGCGGGGCAGCTGCCGAAGCCTGCGCTGATGGCCGGAGGCACTTGCATTTTGGGTGGTGGAGTGTGATCAAGAATAAAAACAAGTTTTGAGTGTTTTTTTTTTCAATAAAGAGTTTAGTTTTTGTTTGGTAATGTTTGTTTTTGTTGAATTTTTTGTGTTTGGAGAAATGTAGGGGTAAAAACACGGAAGTACAAACAAAAGCAACGCAACAGCTGAACGGGTGGCGAGACTCTGCAATCACGTTATCTACTAGACTGCTCGACTTTGACCTCTGTCTGAGGATGGGGGAGGGGTTTGCGATAAGACAATTCCTGTTTTATATTGACGAAATATTGTTCTACGCTAATCTAGTAATCAGTAGAAGCAAAATGTCAAATAATGATTCATGTCTGGGTGTGGTCGGTATAATCCCAAAGTACCTTAATATGTTATTAGATAAGGATTTTTGATCAAATAACATATTGACCAGTTGGATTGTGTTTCACTTTAAAACAGGGAAGTGAAGGACAACACTTGGGCTTGTGTAGCTTTCCAAATCAAAGTGCTGGTTGATATATCTGAGTACATTTGGGAGTCTATCGACCAGGCTGACTTTTACAAGAGCAAACACTTCTTTTCTTAATGGCTCGCTATATCAAAACAAGTGAGTTGTATGCTAAATATATATTTTGTCCATAAGCTTATTTGTTTTAGAAGGTATATTCAAAAAGTACAGATTTTTTATTTATTTTTTGACATTAGCATTATATCTTTCAAAAAGATCTTTTAAAAATATCTGATTAGAAATTTATACTTGTATCAATGCTTATTGCAATCTCTAAAGCAGCAGTTCTGAACTGTGGGGAGGCATAGAGGATTTTCAAGGGAGGCGTCAGTGTTGGGGAACATGGCTTGCAAGCGATTCTCTTAATTTTTATGTGTCAGTTTGTTTATTGTGTGATTTTTTTACGCTGGCCTGGTTTTTTAGTAGTATACTAGTTTTTTGGATCTTTAAGTTGTATATTGTAGCACCACTAAAAATGGCCAAATTACTGCAAAACAACTGTATAGTATAAACCAAATTATATTAAATATTGATTCATTTTCATTGACAAACACTGTTATTTAACTAATTGCATTATTTTCAATGTTGTTGTGAGTAATGATATCTTGTAGTCTAGATTTTTGAAACTCTATTCTATTGGAAGATTTCAATGGGAAAACGAGAAAGCTGTTGAAGATACATCTGCCACTTGCAGTTAATCAACGAATTTAAGACCTTATATCACAGAATTTAATATGATTTAAAAGTTAAACTGTACAGTATTTAATTGTAGGGCCTCAGGATTGAGACAATAAAAAATGTTTATCTCTCCTTATGCTAAAGGGTGGACGTCTCTCCTAGATCAGAGTAAGGAGGATATATTAATGATAATGGGATGCTGACAGGGCATGGCACCCTTAGAAAAACACTTCATGAAGGTGGGCCTTAGCCAGACTGATGAATGCAGACCCTACGGAGAAGAGGAGGAATCAGTGGAGCATATTCAACTCCACTCATATATCCAACTGTCCTGCCACATCTAAAATTTGGAAACTTTTTTTAAGTTTAGATTTATGCTTCATTACTGATGGCCTAAAAAACTTCCTGTGATATAGAGTTTACATTCTAACAGACATGTTATCTTGACAGTAAAAAATGATATTTTGTGGTATAGATGTTTGTGGCAGGAACTCATAATGCACTATTCTGTTAAAACCTAAGAAACATTGATCACATATACCTTTTCAATATATGACACTTCACTGCAACGATTATGACGTGTCCATATTTCATCACCTATTATAATAAGTGGATTATCATGCTTATATTTTACCATTTTGCAACTGAAAAAGGGCAGATACTTGTTATCAAAAGGTTGTGTCAATTTTTTTATAACAAGTAAGTGGTCATAATACACTAAATTAACATTTAAGTTTTTCTGGCATTTGTTCAAAATTCACCAGTTTCAGGACAAATTTTACTGCCACATGTTACAAATAAATCTGAAACAACCAAAGTATTTTTCATGAAATAAAACTAATTGTAAGTTTTAGTGTAGACTGATATGAATGTTTCAATTTATTGTTTACCGTCTGGAGAAATACACTCTCATTTCAGATCTTTATTTTTACATTTAAGTTCAAAGAAGTTATAATACAAGTAAGTTTGATCAATAAAAAGAGATTTAATTGTCATAATGGCTATTTAGATTTATTCTTTCAGGTGTACATTTTGATTTGTAGTCCATATGACTCATGGATAATATGCTAGGACTGAGATAAATCACTCTAGAGCAACCTACAGCCCTTGGCTGATAAGCTAGACTGAGGTACCCACTCTAGAGCAACCTAATGCCATGCCTAATGTACTAGCCTGAGGCTTTGCTATAAAACTTATAGTACTTTTTAAGTCCTAACTTCGTCTCTATTGATACAGTGCAATGTTCATTTCATGTTATGTAGTCAAACTAACTGTCCCCTATCTGTGTCAATTGATCTGCAGAAGTATAAACATATATGATTTTTTATATTAAATGCAATGTATAGGGGAACTATGTTATCTTCAATTGAAAAGTTAGTTATTAAGTAAATTAATTTTGGTAATGGCTAAAATATTTCAATAGAAAAATATAAAGATATTAAATAATATTTCTGTTGACTATTTAGGCCTGGAAATTAACCCAAGCTTCAAGACCAGTGAGTACTTCCCGGTTGTGTCAAGACAGTGGTCATCTGTTGTGCATTTTAAAGAAACAATTTTTAAAAGGAGCTGAGGACACATTGAAATCACAAAATCTTTCTCAGGTATGAAATGGACTTCAGATGCTTTTTACATTGTGTCTCTATATAAAAAAATAACAGTTTGTACATGAATAAAGATTGTTGTCTATTGTTTTATTCTCTACTGTACTATTGCAAGCTCAACTAAAATGGTCTTACTGTTGAATGAAAGTTATGTGCAATTTATGAACATCAGCCATTATTTTGCGGTAACATGCCTATTCTTTATAAAAAATATAATTCCTCAAAAGATGGAATGATATTAAAAACACAGTGAAATTTATCTTTGAAATTGTTACACAATAGTTACAGTGAGTTACTTCCAAGAGTTATTTCAAAAGTAGAACATTAGTAACAAATAACACTATGAGAGTAAAAAAAATGAAAAAAACAATAAAAGCACATACTCACTTTTAGATTAAAAAAGTATAGATTCAAGAGTTTGGACTTTAACCATAAACTTACTAGTAAAGCTGCACTAAAATTTAACATATTTATTTCTGTGTATAGACATATACAGCAAATTATTTACAAACAATAAACCATAAAACAATGGCATAATATAAACCTAAAATATGTTGTTTTTAAACCATGTAGAGCATTATCATTTATTACTCAAAAGTTAAGGACTTCTACATTAGGATTTCCCTTATACTGGTCTAAAACAGGTAAATTGTTAATGAAATCATTGGAAGCATGCAATCAAATATAATGGAAGGTTTTTAAATCTATGCTGCTTGTTTCCAGGAATCATATTATTTCTTGTAAAGACAAAATTATTATTTTAAAACAGGATAAAGTAAGACTTTGATATTAAGTCTAAAAATGCACAAATTATTAAATTTTAAACTATTTATTTTGAAATATAGATAATGTACAACTTGTAAAAAAAAAAATCAAAAGTCAATTTTGAACTATGAACATATTTACAGTAAATAGAATATGCTATAGCTCTGTGGAGCTAAACTACAACAAAGCTGAGCCGTGTTAATGGGTCCGTCACTTGGTAGCGAACCCAACAGGTGGTCTGCTACCCAGGGGGTCCATTCTGTGTGACATACATACTCCATATAACCTCAATGGTTCGCTAAAACTGACAATGTGGGCCCTTTCTGTTGAGCTGTTGTGTATAGATTGGCCTCAGTTGGGTGGGTCTTGGAGGACAGATGAAGTGTAAGGAATGAGTGTATACATGATTTATTCCTATTAAATTTCTAAAAATACCTTTATTACAAAGTAATCTTTTCAAGTGTTTTCTTATTGTTACTTGGCATAAGAAATGCTATTATCATATTAAGGTTAATTGTAAGACGGGTCTTATGGTCCTAAATTTGTTCTTTTGTATATTATGTCACAAATAAAGTAATTTATCATTGTTAGATTTTTTTACCCTTTGATGTATTTCATTACAATTATATTCATTTGAGCTTGGTTAACCCAATATTGGCAGTGGAGGTATGCCAACAGCAGTTCACTAGTCAGTCTGGCACTGCTGGAAGGTTTGTCTGTTGAACATCTGTGGAGTGATATAAACATGAGGACAGAGACATAGGAGGAACTGATATTTTTATGTGATGTTTGTTTAGGTGACCAGCTGTTCACTAGTCAGTCTGGTACTGCTGGAAGGTTTGTCTGTTGGACATCTGTGGAGTGATATAAACATGAGACAGAGACATAGGAGGAACCGATATTTTATGTGATGTTTGTTCAGGTGACCAGCAGTTCACTAGTCAGTCTGGCACTGCTGGAAGGTTTGTCTGTTGGACATCTGAGGAGTGATATAAACATGAGACAGAGACTTAGGAGAACTGATATTTTATGTGATGTTTGTTCAGGTGACCAGCAGTTCACTAGTCAGTCTGGCACTGCTGGAAGGTTTGTCTGTTGGACATCTGTGGAGTGATATAAACATGAGACAGAGACATAGGAGGAACTGATATTTTATGTGATGTTTGTTCAGGTGACCAGGAGTTCACCTAGTCAGTCTGGGCACTGCTGGAAGGTTCGTCTGTTGGGACGCTCTGTAGAGTGATATAAACATGAAACAGAGACATAGGAGGAACTGATATTTTATGTGATGTTTGTTCAGGTGACCAGCTGTTCACTAGTCAGTCTGGCACTGCTGGAAGGTTTGTCTGTTGGACGCCTGTGGAGTGATATAAACATGAAACAGAGACATAGGAGGAACTGATATTTTATGTGATGTTTGGTCAGGTGACCAGCAGTTCACTAGTCAGTCTGGTACTGGCTGGAAGGTTTGTCTGTTGGACATCTGTGGAGTGATATAAACATGAGACAGAGACATAGGAGGAACTGATATTTTATGTGATGTTTGGTCAGGTGACCAGCAGTTCACTAGTCAGTCTGGCACTGCTGGAAGGTTTGTCTGTTGGACATCTGTGGAGTGATATAAAACATGAGACAAAGACATAGGAGGAACAGATATTTTATGTGATGTTTGTTCAGAGTGACCAGCAGTTCACTAGTCAGTCTGGCACTGCTGGAAGGTTTGTCTGTTGGACATCTGAGGAGTGATATAAACATGAGACAGAGACATAGGAGGAACTGATATTTAATGTGATGTTTGTTCAGGTGACCAGCAGTTCACTAGTCAGGTCTGGCACTGCTGGAAAGTCTCACTGCTGAACAACTGCTGCAGCGTTATATCTCTTTACGATCTGATGCTCTGCGTGCTGTTCTGTCTAGTCATCAAACTCTGGACAGTGATGCCATCAAACAGCGACTCTGTCATAGTTACACTCTTCTCATTCATTCTATTACTGCCATATCAGGACTGCTTTGTAGGTAAAGTACTTACCTTCCTTTCTTGTGTGATATTTTGGATCCATATGTTAAAAGAAAAAGCTATATGACAGCTTAAATAAAAATATATTTTTAGATACATGTGTTTTTATTCATCAGTTCTTTATCAAACAGCTTAAACAGTGATTTAATTGTGATGATAATTTTTGTAAATTTTGCACTAATACTGTACATATCAACATTTTGTTCAGTTTAATTAGTGATTTTCTGTGTAATGCACAGTGAAAACTTGTTATTTGATTCATACACAATTTCTTTACACACTTTTTATTTCTAAACTGTGTAAATTTCTAAATGTTTGTAAATAAAAGGAGGTACGGCTAAAGTGTCTTTTAATATTGTTTTGTCAAAATATATCCCTAATGTTGGAAAAATGAACAAAATTTTATTAGACAGGAACTCAATTCAAAATCAGATATATGACGCCAAAAATTAATTAATAAAAATATTACAACTATAGTCCGGTCAATTTAGCCCAAAAATAGGGATATAACCTTGCATTAATTCCAGAAAGCTGGAAATTTGCATAGATGTTAGGGACATCATTGTTATGAAATTGTGAAAAGTCCCCATCGATCCCATGTCTACATAATTTTTATTCAAGGTCAAATTTCGTAAAAATGGGTTTTTTAAACTTTTTAGCGAAACGGTTAGTTTTATGACGAAATATGTCAAACAAAAATTGTAGACCATGCAATTATCTACAAAATTCTTACGCTTTTTTTCAAAACACTAACCATTTTTTAGAAAAAGCAGTTACAAAATTTTCTTACGCTGTATTGTCTATAATATGTACAAGCCACCTATGAAGTAGGGTACCTAGCATGTTTGTTTTTAATGTAGTTTTCCCGGTAGGCCTATTTCACAGTATATTCCAGTAAAAATTTAATGAATGTTTGGTTATTCTTCTTCTTTTCAGTCGTTGCACTCTTGTCAGAGTAGTCGTTGTCGATCAAGTACAGATAGAGTGACAAGTTCCGTTTATACTTGGTTGTAAAAAAATTTTACTCATCATCATCGTCGTCATTAATTATTTCTTCTTCTTCTTCCTGTTTTCTGGTGCAGGTGGAAGAAGTGTGTAACTGTCTCTACTTTACAGGGAGTTATGAAACTTATTAAAGTAGCGAATAGGGTATAGGCTTGATTTATCAGGATAAGCTGAGCAGAAGTTAACTACATCTGTTCTTCTTACCCTCTTTTGAACACACTTAGCATCACTTTTTTCATTTCTTGCATAGTTTTCCAGCCTCAGAATAACATACAATTGCGCAATTGAGGACAAAGAACAAAAACCTGTGGTATCTGGCAATGGTAGATAGATGTATAAATAAGATGACACATGCAGCAACAACTACCTCCATCCTTGGCTAAGCTCACACTGACGCAATGTAGTTTGGTTCGTCTGAACTTGATAGTTGTCGGTGTACACCACAACTAATGATGCCGCATAAAGGTGATAGGAGCACTCAATGCGTTAAGATTGTGCTGCAAAGGTTTTTGGCTTAGTTAGACTTGTCTAGATGATGAGAAAATGTACTATTGTCTAGGAGCATACAGATTACAGATTAGCTTACAGAGCTTACAGATTACATAGTGTAAACTCACTTCACTGAAAACTCAGCATTTTCATTCTCACTACTACTCCTAACATTGCTGACTATAGAGAGTATAAAAGAGGGGCTGACAATTCTTCATTCCAGTAAATAGACAGGCACATACTAAGGTAAGCCCTTATTTCATGTCTAACTTAAAAACTGGATATCTCAAAGCCAGTGTACATCCAACATGACGTGTTTAATTTTTGGTTGATTCACAGTCTATCGTCATTGTGTTTATTTAGTTTTAATTGCAGGGACTAAACAGTAATATAGTTTTAAGGGATCTTTAGACTAATAATGTACTAATTATTGTATTTTTAACTAGATAAATGTTAAATGTTTTATATTCTACTCTAATTGTGCAGGTGAGGTCGTCATAATGATGTATTTGTTAAAGGTGGGTGCTGAGACCAAGAAATGGTCTATTGTGGGAAGACTTGGCTAGACATGTTGGTCCACAATTCACCCCCACTCTAACATCTTCTTGAAAAAGAAAATGAAGATATGCCAACATCTTTCTTACCATCTGCTATCAAACAATTTAGGTTACAGTTTAGGCTGCATTAAGTAGACAATAGTAACATAATAATAAGTTTTCCTCCATTGCATATAGATTTTTAAAAATTCCTTAACCTTTTGTATGCTGTAAAGAAATCACTTAATACTTCCGCAACACTGAATAAAAAAATATTAATTATTTATACTTATCAAAAATTATAAATAAAAAAAATGTTGGTTGTAAAAATTAATAAATATTGTATGTTCTTTTAAACATTTTGATTTATATTGACTACATGTATATATATATATATATATATATATATATATATATATATATATATACACACAGTAATAGAACTAAGCAAAAATGATTGATTTTTAACTATGTAATTATAACTACACAAACTTACAATTATTATAGTGGGCATATTAGTAACTATACTTGTAATGATTTTCCTCTTGAGAGAGGAATCAAGATGGCCTCTAAATGTTGGTTCTGTTCTAAAGTAGTAAATAATAAGACTGGAGGTATTCAATGTGAGAATAAATGCAATAGATCATTATAATTTTGAGTGTGCTGGGAAATCAAAACATGATTACAAGTTTACCAGTGATGAAAAATCAAATTTTAGTTGTAAAACGTGTAGCAACATTCTCGGACACACAAGTGTAATAAATTACTGGCATTGAAATAGAAAGTGATACGTGTTGTCCAGTGTTTTACACTTATAAAAATATTAACTAATCAATTACTTGAATTGTCATCAACCAAAATGAAATGAGGAAGTAATTAACTTTACCCCAAAATGAGAATTTGAGGTTAGCTGGAATATTGACAAACCAAGCAGAAGCTATTGATGATAAATTATGTTTTAAAATTTTTTTCTGTCGTGTTAATATTTTACAATGTTTATAATCAATAAAAAATTATGGTATAACTTTATTGTGTACAAAATATATACTATTGATGCCATTTCAGTAAAACCTGAATTGAAATTTTGCTCTATTATGTAAAGGTTTTGATGACAAAGAGTATCTTCTGACTTCTTTGTAATTGTTTATTTCAATATTGTTATAATCATAAGAAATTTTACATTATATTAGTAACAAATATATAAGACAAAATGCAATACGTAAGTAATAAAAAATGATAAATGTTGTAGAGTTTGTCAGCTGTTAATATGGGTTATTATAAAAATAGGTGATTTCTAAAATCCTCATACACCACAAATTTTGTATACCCCAGCTGTATCTTATTCATTTTTATAACATTTTATAGAGAATTGTGAATATAAGTAAAGAATATTAGGTATAAGTGTTAGAAATTAGTAGCAATATAAATTAACCCCAAGAAACGAAACTATTCATGTTTCAGGCCTGTACTAGACTGGTCTCTGGAGCCGCTGCCAGAAGGTCAGGTACACAAGGCTATCACAACGTGGCCTGGTGTGGGTGAGGAGTTTTGTCAAGGAGCAGGGAGGACACCTACTACAGCGTCTCTCCTCCCTGCGTAGTCTTCAGGGCCTTCGGGATCCTCCTGCAGTGAGTAGTCCAGCTTTAAGTGTGGATACTAGCCATTGTTTACAAATATACAAACTATTATCTCCTTTCTTCTTGATGTGCCAAACACAGAATCATAAGATTAAAGAAATAAGTAATAAAATACATGTTCATAAAACTCCAATATCAAATATAGCAGCATAAAAATTTGTATATCGAAACATATATATATATATATATTAAACCAAGCAAACAAAACACAGTGCACAATACAGACACATATGAGGCATATCCAGCAAGAAAATTTACTGAGGCTCTCATGGACGGAGGGATTTTTTTGACATGTTGGACTACATGCCCTGTGGCCTGATTTCCTCCCCTAGACCGGTTCAAGGGCAGTACATTGAGAACTGTCAATGCTGCAGTACGTTTCATGAAAATGTCAATCCTATCTCCCACCAAGTGCGAAATATGCAGCATCATCCATTATCCTGTTTGGAACGAAAAACTCTGATTGAGGTGTATAATGATGTAAAAAATTGCATATAGTAATAAAGCTATGAATGATACAAGTGGTGTTATGAGTTCAAGAACAGGTGTACGTTTGTGCATGATAATCAGAGGAGTGAAAGACCTTCAATTGTGATCGATGAAATTCTGAAAAAAGCTGAATATGCAATTCTGGAGGGAACTGACTCGATATGGACCCGCACGCGACCTAACAGCCAAACGCCTCACAGGGAGGAAGATCTGCAAGAGGCCAAGTTGTGGGGGACCAAGCAGACAATCATTTTCATCCAAGGTTAAAATTTGGATTTGCTACAATTTTTGACAAGATAACAGTGAAAAAACTGAAATCATACAACTTTGATGTTTTGGATCATTCTATATACAATAAGCAAAATAAATTAAAATTGTTTTAAAAAGATCAGTGAATCTCAAGAGATCCTTTAAAATGAGGTATGGCTCAACATTTGAAAATTTTTCAAAATCACCCCTACCCCTCCCCCCAGAAGTAGGGGGTATTTTTGGGTGTTCAAATATATTTTCCAAATTTCTTTGGCAGTCGATATATGGGGGGACTTTGTTAAAAGAAAGAACGTAGGCTTCTTGGTACAGCTGCTATACATCGTGGTTAAGTGGTCTGCCACACCTTTTATTAAGTACACCTTGCTAGCTTGGTTGTTTGTATCAGGCCTGTATTCAAATTGAGGCACTGCTGCAACCTAATGACAAAGTGGTCGTGAGACATGAATTTCAGAAACACAGTTCTTGAGGTAGCCGATTGATGTTCATCAGCTATAAAATTATGAAAACATACTTAACTCCTTTATAGTTAAGGTTCTACCACCCTCTATACTCTTCTTCTTCTTCTTCTTCTAAGAGGCGGCCTATTGCCATGCACTTAAGCTTTAAGGGCCTTTTGGGAACCGGGAAGTATACCATGAGGGTAAGCAGTTTATGGTTTCAGCAACTACACAAACCCGCCGAAAACCGATCAGGTCCTCCCAGAGAAATTCATATCTTTGTCTAGACTATCCTTGATATTGCAGGATAATCAAAGAGCAGGTGTTCAGCAGTTTCCTCTTGCTCGTCACACTGATTAAATCCCCGGAGAATGCCGACTTTGTGAAGATGCTTCCTCGGGTGACCATGTTCCCTGATCGGGACCCATAACCCGAGAAGACATTGATCTACTTAAGGAGAGAAGGTCAGATTGCAACCTGCAGGGAGGCGACTCTAGGATCATTTGCTCATTCTCAGACCTGAATGCAGTCTCCACCTTCTCTCATGTTCATTGTGAACTCAATTCGCGTGAGCCCAAAATTGATTCACATCTATAAATTACCAGAGATTGGTTGAGACCCCATCATATTGGACGCTGAGCCCAAGTTTGCCAGGGCATCAGCTCTTGTTTCCCCTGACCAGGAACCCAACAAACAGTCACATGGTTGATTCTGCCTGGAGAAGAAACGACTTGATAGCAATCGGCAGACATGTTTGGAGTTAAACACACAAGAGTCCAAGGCCTTTAATGCTGCCTGGCTGTCTCTGAAAATGCTAATCGTCTTTCTTTATATCGCAGACAAAGATTCTTATGAGCATATTCAATAATGGCTGCTTGAAAAAACTGTGGGATAAGGACTCATAGGGACCACCAGTCCCTTACATGGCCTAACTCCCAGTGCCTTTGATACATTTTGTTTTAGAGTCACTCATAATCCACTCAAGCTCCACTGGTGAAAGAGGTTTCCTTTCCCTCCGACCAAGACCTCCCTAGAAGGTATAAACAATCCTGAAGGATTTGTTGAAAGAAAATCTTGATGCATCTGATCAGAGATTATGTGCAGAGCATTCGCTTGAATCAAGATGCTAATTTTGCAGTGCCCTCTGTTGCAGCCTGAGGGCACCAGAGGGTGCTTTTTTTTTTTTTTTTTTTTTTCGAAAAAAGCTCCACCTGCACATGAGGCTCACCTCCTGGCCATAGCCCGAATGACAATGTTCAGGAGGGCGAGGTTGAGATAGCAGTCTAGAACCGCGGTCCGGCGCACTTGGAAAGGCCCAAGTGATAACAAGGGAAGCCATCTTTTGAATTGCTAACCAGACTAGCTACCTGCGATCCTGGCCTCCGTTTTTGGCCACCAGACCACAGCTCCAAACATTAGTGGCAGGTCTAAACCACAGAGACATAAAGTCAATACAAAAGTCTCGGCTTAAGTCCCCAAGACTCACTTATGACACATCTGCATTGCATCATAGATTACATTTCCCTCTACATTAGATACATTATATCTACATTTCCCTCTGGCAACGACCCTTTCCGGATGGGGTTCCCAGTTCAGGACCCTATTCAAGGATGACACCCTTGACCTACTTGACCTCAGACTTTATCTCAATGGAAGAGCCTCTCAATAAGAATGGACCAATACCCTCAGATTGATGCCTTATTGTAGAGGCAACTACGGCAGTCTTGGTGGGGTGGACACTAAAGCCAATTCCATCAAGCCAGTTTCCACCATGTTCAGAGCAGCATTAGTTAGTTCCATGACTGATGTGTTGAACTTGCCATTTACAAGAATCACAATGTCAATCTGCACCCACAAGAATCACAATGCCATCTGCATTAACCCCTGTGCGAAGACCACTACTGTTGTTCAAAGACACAAGCAGGTCATCGGCAACTAGGTTTCCATAAGGGAAGAACTCCCTCTGGTTCAGTAATACATCTACCTTTATCGTCCTTGAGATCACCCAAGTGGCGAGATGAGATGTTTTGTCAATAACTTTCGAAACTCTTAAAATAAATTTAAACACAATAAATACCCATGTATAACACAGTTTTATTTATTGTGTTATAAATTTATCACATAATTTGCTAATTAAAAAAAGTCAGTGAAAACACATTGGTTAGTAGAGTGAAACGCCGCCAACCGCATCAGAATACGACGAAACCAGTCAGAAATGGCAGCGCATAATGTACTTCACAATGTGTACCTAAAACAACCCGCCATTTCTGATTGGGATAAACCTTTTGAGATGCGGTTTGCGGCATTCAACTCTACTAAGAGAGCTCTTTCAAATGAGGTATCACTCGATCCACGCTTCAATTTAAGATTTCCATGTTTTCCTCTGTGGGCCGTCCCCCCATGGTTGGCATGTCATGGTAATAGCAAGAAAAAATAGTTTACATAGCCATATGACAGCTGTGCAAAGTTTATAGATGTTATCTCCTATGTTTTTTAAAATATTAAGCCGTACCCATACTTTTCCCAAACACTCTGTATATATATATATACATCTATATATATATATATATATATCAGAATTTAGTGTTTGTTTTGAAAGAGAAAATATCAACACCTTTATCTCTCATGAGTTAGTACATGATTACAACAACTAGGTTTCGATATAATCTTGTAGTTCCTCAAGTAAGACTAACTCGGACTTATAATAGTTACAATTCCCAACAAACTAGATTATTCAATAAACTACCATTAGCTATAAGAGAACTACGATTAATAAGTTTAAATTAAGGATTTTCAACTTGGCTTAAGACAAAAGCTTTTTAATTCTGTTGACGAGTACATGAAATGCAACATGTTTAAATCTGTTACCAAATTACATCTGGTTTAATGGTAAACTAAACTTAGTAGTAAGGTTAAATTAGTTTTTATGTGAAATGTTTTTTCAATGATTGAAGCGCTATTGTAACTGAAAATGTTTTTATTTAATGGCCAATAAAGATCTTGAATCTTGAATCTTTAGAACCAGTGCAACAGTTGAAAAATCCAATGCATAACTTGTTCTTCACTTTCAGTCAGCACTCTCTATAAAATTTTTTTTTATTTTTTTTTAATAATAAATTGAAAAAAGTTTTGAATTATTAGGGCTGATAAGTCCAAGATTATTAACCGAAAGGATAGTACGTATTTTACCCCCTTTGTTCCTTTAGTAAGAAATAATTATAAAAAGATTGTTGGTAATTTCTCTCAGGTAAAGGAACTAAAAATCATTTCCTCTGTGGCCAACAAAATTGTATTTCCCCCCCCCCCCCAATTGCAATCATTGGCGAAGAACATCACTGTGCATCATAGGGAGTTCTGAGTGTCAGGAGACATTCAGTGTCATATGCCATTTCGTCCAATTTACATAATCAACTGGGCGGGTCGGATTATTTAATTGATGTCACTGTAACTGTCGGGACAAGACTATATATGTACCTCATTGTCCAACTTCTTTTCTTCCAGGTGGTAAAATTTTGACACAAAAATTTTGACTCTCCTAAAGTGAGTGAAAAGGCAAAAAAATAAGAAAATAAACACCCTTTTATGAGAAAAAAAATAATAGCCAGTAAGAATGCCCCTGAGTGTTGGAAAGCACCAGCTTCCTCATAAGATAAATTAAGTAATGTCTGGCAGGATGACATGCGGATAGAGTGGCCATTGGTGGTACACAAGAGTGCTGCTAGCTATACCTAATCTGGACCTGTGGAGTGGAGCTTGTGTAACCGAGTCCACTATAAACCATCACGGGGATCTCAGGCAAGCTGGTGGTCTGATCCCATTGGGATTGGCAGCTCTTTAAACAACTTCAAGCGATCAGGATTTCGAGCGGTGCCCATTACACAGTGCCCGCCTTGGAGTATGTTGCAGTTTTTCTTTTTTCCTTAACTTGATTGTCAAGTGATTGAAAAAGTAATAGTACATGATTATATTACTTTATTACTATTATTGGTATTTTATGTGTTAAGATATCAAAAGCAACCATGAAAGTACAACTTGTAAAGTGATTATGTGTCGAAGTTGATGGGGATCATGCATATTTTCAGTTTAAATTAATGTATTTTGGACTATGGTGGATCACCTTTTTAAAACTTCTCCCATCTGATTTGTATTGATTTCTATAAAAACTAAGCAAGCGAGACATGATGGCACATATTACTTGCCCAGGAGGTGGGGTTGAGCTTTCGCGTATTTATAACCACCCTTAGAATCTAATAATTAATTCCAATGGAAAGGCAAGCTAATAATATAATAAAATAGTATATGTCAGCCAATGTGTCTAATTTTGTTTTGTAGGCCAAGGTTTACAAAAATAAACAACTAATTATTTTTTGGTTAAAATTTGGCTGTATTCCGATATGTCTGCATGTAAACCTGTGGCTACAGACTGGACAAACACAGTCTCGCTTTTGCAACAATCACTTGTAAACTTGTTTCACTATCATAACACTAAAAAATATATATTTTTCTATATTCAGGGGGACAGATTGATTTTTAAGTGTGTTGTATGTAAATGTATGAAAAAAGTACCTTTCCAAAAGTTTTTTATTAGACGTAACTTTCTCTTTAAAAATAGATTTTTATTTAATAAACAAAAGGATTACTACAGAAAAAATAGATGTTTTATTACTCATACCTTCAGCATGTAATAAAATGTCTAATAAACCATGGTTTCCCATATAATTGCATTCCTTAGTTATAATAAACAATTGTGTTGAACCAACTTCAAGTCAGATAAGGTTTGGGAAAAACTCTTGAAAAATTTATTGGTTTGGGATTGTAAAAACGTTACAATTAATATTGATGATGGGGGTTGTATTGGTTGCTTATTTTGTAATCACTAAATTTTTAAAAATTTAGATAGGAAACTGAATACTTTAATAAACTTATTATTTTCTGAGGTCTTTAGAAAACAGAAGTCTACCATTCATCGGGACAGTGTCTCAAAATTAATATGGTTAAATTAGTACTTTTTGTAATTTACTTTTTTTGGAAACAACCTTTCTGTCGACACTTCATCCAAACAAAATATAACAATTTAAAAATTTCATGGTCCTAATATTTATAAATTTTATTGATTACCAGGTGTGTTTGTTTTGGACTAGATTAAACGCATTAAACAAACTATTTTTTAAAGCTTTTTAAATCATTGGAAAATTGGTTACAAAACTTAATATAAATTAAATAAAACTTGTTGTCTCGTTTACTTTTGAGAATTATTATTGAATATATTTAGAAGATGGTAATATATTACATATCATATTTGTATATCTAATTTGTAGTGTCCAATATGTAGTTTTATTGGTTTGTATTTATGACAGTTTCAATTTTTATGTTTGTCTATTATTGTCTAAAAACAGTGGCCCTTGCAGAAACCAAAAATGGTTAGTTTATAGTTATATTATAGCTTATTAAAAAAATTATTAAACTCTAACATTTTTTGTTTAATTTCATTTTTAATATTAAATTGTAGCTAACAATAGTATTTATTTTTGTATATTTAATTTTTGAAATCCAATACATTTTTGAATTTGTTAAATAAGTTTCTGGTTTTGATTGCTTAAATAGCCTATAAAAAAGATTTGAATGATAAGAAACAGAGTTAGATTAGTTTTTTAGCCTTTACCTATTTTAACGTGGAGCTACAATGTTTAAACTGTGATTTTTAAATAGGAACTAATCCAAAATCCAAACAATGCTTTCAATACAGAGAAACTTAGATTTTAATTGTTTCAATACTTAATGAATTGTTATCTGTTAATAAAGATGGCTTATATAATATTTCTATTTTATATCAATTTTCTTATATTTACATTTCTTTTTTCAATATAATGGGTGAGTTGCTTAAAAAAACGGGAAATAAAGTCCTAAACATTTTTTACCCTTAACCCTTTCGGCTAAGAATGTGGGAGAAAGTCATTCAAGATTGCTCATTTTTTTGTGACATACACTTGCTTGGCAAAATTAGTACCACAGTTCACAATGCATTTTATTGCTTTGTTACAAAAGCTGGATACCAGAGGTGCCGTTATGTCACCAGCTGGCCGTAGATAATAACAGTTTTTAGTAACTGTTATAGAAAATACTTAATAATTTTTTTTGACAAACCGGTGATTTTTTCTCACAACTAATAAATAACATTTTGAAAAGGGAAATTATTTATGAGCATAAAAAATTTAATTACTGTGACTAATATTACAAATCACAAACAGTTTAAAAAAAAAAAAACATGTACAAATGTTAATACAAAATTATTTCAATTTGGATGGTTTTTAAGTTACAAAAAAAATTAGTTTTTAAAATTTGAAAACCTTTTTTGATATGGCCTTTTAGATATTATCAAAATTCTCTAAAAAAAGAAACAACTGAACCAATACTGTTACAAGTTATGGTCTAAGAGAGGTTAAATAATTGTTAAAAATTAAAATTTTGTAATGTGCACTTACGCTTAATCAAAGATGTTTTTTTCTTTACTTTCATAATTACACAACAAGGCACCATCATCAGTTAATAATGATAACTTGCAATTCATTGTTCTACCCACACTATTGCGTCCGGTATAAGTAGCTTCACAATCAACAATTTTATTATAAATATTTGTTAAAGAACATGCCGTTATTAACATCAATTTTTATTAAAAATAGAATATACTGTCTGTCAACATCACATGTAAATAAACTTTTAACTTTTTACTTTTTACTCTTTAATGTAATTAATTTTATCTCCAAAAAAGGAGTTTTTTATTGGTTTTATTTGGCCAACTATGAGTTTGGAAACCTAGAAACTTGCTAATTGTTTTTTCTCTAAACTGGTCAGGCTGTTTTTGGGGGTGTTTGTAGGCTTTTTCAAATGTAAAAACTCTTTAAAAATCTTTGTTTACTGTAAACTTTACACACTTGTTTAGTATCTTTTTGTTGACAAATATAACATAGGTGAAGATGGTGTTGTGATATATGGTCATATACAATCAAAATAATTTAAAAATTTTACATTTTCACTTGTGGGGTCAGGGTTTGAAACCAGTTGTAAAAAAAATTAAAAAAAGCTGTGGTTATTCCTTAGTTATTTGTTTGTGAGGAGTTGTTTTTGTCTCGGTGGGTTGGGCTTGGGTTGGGGTTGTGTTTGTTATGGGGCACCAATGTCGCTTGTTTTTGGGTGGGTCTGGGGGTGTGGGGCGGTGTGGTGTTGTGGTACTGTTGTGGGCAGTTTCTTGTGATTGTGTTTGTTTTTTTACTAGTGAGAGGTCCGCTTTGTAGGTGGTTCTTGTTTTACTTGACTGCGTACTTTTTTGTGGTGGTGTTGTTCTATTACAGGTGGCTTTGATTTCGGTGCTGGCTGGTGGGTGGGGGTAGGGTGGGATATGGTTGTGTTTGGTTCTGTTTTTGTATGCATTGGTGGATGAGGGGAAGGTGGGGGGAATTGGGGTGTGTTTAAATGGGGGGGATTTAATGTTTTTTGGGTTTAGGCACAGGTGTGGCGCACACCACATCTTACTACACACATATGGTAGTATTAATTGTTATGTTGTTTCCCCCCCCACGTCAAAAAAAAAACCCCAAAACCAACAACAAAAACCACAAACCCCCCCCCCCCACCCCCCCCCCCCCCCCCCCCCCACACCCCACCCCCCCCCCCCCCCCCCCCCCCCCCCCACCCCCCCCCCCCCCCCCCACCCCCCCCCCCCACCCCCCCCCCCCCACCACACAAACAAACCATACACAAAAACACAAAACAAACCCAAAAAACACAAAACAAAAACAAAAAACAAAAAACCACAACAAATAAAAAAAACCAAACAATATATTATCTAAAATACAATCAATATCTAATAACTTTAAATTAAAACCCCCACCCCACCAAAAAAAAAGTAAACAAAAACAAACAAACCACACATTTAAAATCTGAAATAAATATTTTAAAAATAAATATATGATAATATTAAACATCTATATTATATATATATTCTTAATTTATTCACTTCAAAATAACCCATCATAAAAAATATTCACAAAAACACAAACTAACTATAATCATATTAACATCAAACATATACAAAAACAATTTTATATAAATAATACTATCTATAATATATACTTCTTCTAAATAAATCAAATAAAAATCATAAAAAAATATAATATTCAAATATTTCAATTATACAAAAACACAAAAAATATTAACTAAATAATAAATAATAACACAAAAAAAAAAATAAACACACCACAAACACAACCCAAAAAAAACCAAATTACCAAACAAAAAAACAAATAATAAAAAAAATTATTTCAATCATTTTTCACACTAACAAAACATCAAAAAAAAAACAAAAACCAAAAAAAAATCAAAAACAAACACAAAACAATCTCACCAACTCACTCACTCACCCCACAACCCACACACATCACCCTCAAACAAACATCACAATCATACACTCACACACTCACCTAAAAAACAACAAAATAAGAGTATAATATTTCATCAAAAATCCCTCTAAATCCAAAAATAACACACACCTCATCCATATATCCAAATCTATCTAACAGAATCACTAAAATCAAGAACACTTCTAAAAGAAATTCTAACTATCTAACTAAAAAATACAAAAAAATAAACCCAAACCAAACACAAACCCCTTCCTCCATCAGATCTCTAAAACACCTACAATACAATATAGACTCACAAAACCTACTCCCATCACTCTCACTACACACACTCACACTCACTCTATCCAACTCACTCAACACTCCCCACCCACCCCCCCAACCCAACCCCACCCCCACCCACACACACACTCTAACACACATCACTCACACCAACACTACACACACACACCCACACCCCCACACCCAACACCACACCCCTTCACATCACACAAAATCTACACTCCAACTCTCACAAAACTCACACATACAACACAAACTACAACCAAAACCCCCCCCACACAACCCACCACACTCACACACACAACAACCACACACCACACCACCCAACAACAACTCACTCCCCAAAACTCCCCAATCTCCTACTCGCAACCTCAAAATCACTAAAACCCACTCTCCACTACTCCACATAACACTCTCAAATCCAACTCAAAATCAAAAAATCTTCTCTCTCAACACCTACATATGATACAAATAATATAACATCTATACATCACCCAACTCTACAAACTCAACACTACTCTTCTTAATCTAGAGAATTCTACTCTATCTCACATACTCATAAACTCAAATCTCTCACTAATACACACTCAATAATACAGTCTCTCAAAACAATATAAATCACCTCTCTACTCACACACCTAACACTCTTATACTCAAAAAAACACCCTTACAAACTCAACTACCCCCAAACTACTCACTCACCCCAAAATATCACCTCACTCTATCATAAATCAAACTCCACCCCACACCCCAAACACAACTCCCCCCCCAATAGACAAACCCAAACCACTCACAACTCACACACAAAAAAACACTCCAACACCCCCCAACAACTAACACAACTCTCACCAACAAAAAAAAAAACCATATCATCTCACAACCCCACCTCTCACCGACTACATCTTTATTTATTTACTAATATCAATCCACATATTTACTCATCTTCAAAATTATAACTTTAAATTCTCTCACTATTTCAATAAATTACTTCTCCTCCACACTTATTACATACTCTAAATCACTCTATCATATAAATTAAAATTAATAAATTAAATATTTACTAATAATTATCATATATATATATAAAAATCATCACCATTCACCTACCTTTCCATAACACTCACCCCCAACCCTCCCCACAATACATACACACAATACCCCCACTCTAAACCTCTATCATAACTAAACCCCTATCACATATCACCCGTACTGTACATAATCAATCTCGCTTCTCCCTCTCGCTCCTCACCTACTCCACAAAAAACCAACCACCATTAGCCTGATCATCACACACTCCCCTCATACTCATACACACTCTGTCTCGACACCATCAATACATACAAACAAACACCTCCAACAATATAACAACGTCTATCAGAAAACCACGAATATACCACTCAACCAACCACACACACTAGATAAATCATTTTTCACACCACTATAAATTCTCTCACTCCCCACCACACCTACAACTAACTATACAGTCACTGTATATCCATAATCTCTCACTATATCCACACACACAACACAACCCATAATAAAACTCCGAAAGAAACAAATACACATTCATATCTCAACACATCTCCCCCACCATCTAACTCATCACATCCTCACAATAAAATCTGATCTCTACTATTTTACATAACAACAGAACCCTCTCTCTCTCACCATAATCAGCTCAGATCCTCACACCACTCACACTAACTCCCTATGAACACATAACACACTACAAAAATACCCACCACCAAAATCCCAAAAACCACAACCAAAAAACACCCTTTCAATCCAACCAATCAAAAACAACCACTCTAAACTCAAATACTACAAAACAAAAACCCAACCTCACATCTATACACTCACACTACCTTATTAAGTACCTATAAATAATACTCACACCCTCCAGTGATATATACTATAATATCCACCACACCCACTCTAAACCAAATAACAAATGTGTGATAGACACTGTGATATAATATAAACCTCTACGCTCTATTAGTCATCAACCATCGACTGAAAAGAGATAATAGCAACTAAAAAAAAGCGATCATACACTTAACAACACTATAACAACCTATATTCATTCTCTCACCCCTAATCACCTATGGTACCAACTCCCTCACATTCCTACAAACAACCATTTCTATTCCTTAAACATCCCCACCCAAACCATTAAACATACACTCTCACTTCAACTTCACAGATAACACCCATAGTAATCATCTCACACTATATAGTATATCTCATCTCTCACACTACACCCCCCCCAAATCACCAACTACAATCTCTACTCAAACATATAGAGAGACAACAAATAACATCCCACCCATACCCTCACCCCTCACAAACAATTAACTAATTTTAACTAACTTCCCTATAGTACGAATATGAGATCAGGATTTACACACATCTATCATTCAGTACATATAAACCAATCACTCTCACTCACACCTCTACACACACACCAACATTATAGATATATCAATAAAACTATCTCAATCGTAAAAATACACTCTTACGAGATATATATAAATTTACACACCCCCCCCCACCCCCCCCACCCCCAGTGTTGTGTATTGAGTAGAGGATATGTATTTATGCGATCTATTGTGTTTAGATGTATGTATTTTTTGAGAGAGTTGACACAGTTCCTCATTATCATCCATATAATTATGCGCTCTTCGATCTACTACTCATTTTATTATACTCATCTCATCTTCAACCCCTATAACATTCTATTCTACCATTTTCCTTTCCCTAAACCCGCACTTCTCTTTTCTAACGTGTCTCTTTCTCTTTTCCTCTCTATAGAGAGAGAAAGTTATCCACTCTCCACTCTACTCACATCGTACCACTCGCCATTATATATATCCTTATCTCATAGAGAGTTAGTGTTTTATATTTTATAGATTATTTATGTTTCTTTATTTTTCTCAAAACTATAAATCACACTAAGAAAAACCCTATCTCATATACAAACCATTCAACTACAAACAAAATAAATATTTATAATAGATCAACATATAATAGCTATAGATATCAAACACCTATTCACTAACATCACTTCCATCATAAGATAATCTACACACAGCAACTCACAACTCTCTCAACACACACTAACCCAAACCCACACATACCCATTCTTTATCAACCACCCCCCACCCCCCCCCCAACAATTACTATCTATTAGAAAACTCCACATCCTAAAACAACTATATTTTAATATCTAAGATAACATCGAGATATAAAAAACTCACTCACAAACACAAAAAACTCAATCTCCACACACACAATACATAACCATCACCACACACCCACACACACACCACCCAAACCACTCACACACACACCACCCCACACTCCCACCACACACACACAACCACCCCCCCCCCACACCCCACATCCCACAATCTCATCACCAAACCCACGCCACCCCACAGACCACCACCACCCCAACTCACCAACCCACTCTCACATCAAAACCACACCCTCAACTATCACTCAAAACCACCACCCCAAAACCCCCACCCCCAACCTCCTACCACACCAACAACCCACCCCCCCACAAACACACGGCACACCCCCCATCTCACACCACCCACACTCACCAACCCACTCACACGCCAACCACACACCCCAATCCACCCAACACCCCCCAAAACCCACCCACTCCCCCCACCACACCATAACCCACACACACTAACCACCCCGCTAACCCCCATACCCACAAAAAAACCCCCCACACCCCTCACCTCATACACTGTCACCCCATACACCAACCCCCACCCCACACCACAACCACCCAAAAAACACAGCAACTCCGCCCCAACAACCCAACAACTACCACACACCACACTACCCCCCACCCCCAACACCCACAACCCACCCCCACATACCCCCACACCCCCCACCCATTCCGCCCCACCAAAATAACCCGAACACCCCAAACTAAACCACACAAACCCCCACAATCAACCACAACCACATACCAACAACAACACCCCCACGCCACCTAACCACACACACCAGCACCCCAACCACCCCTACCACACACCACCCCCCGCCAAACCCCCCAAAACTACAACCCACAACCCACCTACCCCCACACCACCCCACCGTCCGCCCAAACCACCACACCAACAACACACCCACACACACACCCACCCAGCACCACCCACCCCCACAACCCACACCCCACTCAACAACACCACCCCCCCACACCCACCCCACAACACCCCCACCCCCCCACCCCACCCCCCCCGCAACCAAACACAACCACCACCTGCACAAACAAACCAACCAACCCTCCACAAACCCACTAAACACCCACAACCCCCCAGCCCCCACAACCCACACATAATCACACAACCCACACATCCCACCCCACCCCAACAAAAACCAGCCACCACCACACCTACCATAAAAACACTCCCACAATCTCAACACACCCACATCAACCCACCCCCAACTCACAACCAACAGACCCCCCACCACCCACCATCCCAAACCCCACCAAAACCACAAAACACCCCTCAACCAGACAATGAACAAACCCACCACAACAACACAAAACATCCCTCAAGATAGATACACCCAACCCTCACCAAACAACCAAACAACCAAACTACTTTCATACCACTTTACTTCAACCAACCAAAATGACTCTAATTTACAAGACATACTATTAAATACCAAAAAAACTCTCACTCTCCATCTCACACACCACACACACTCAAATTTACATATATAGACATTCACATAAAAACACACACACACTCAGTATACCCACACACAACTACCATATAACACACTCTCACTCTCCACACACTCCCACCCATTAACATACCCCCCATTACACAACCCAAATACCACAAACCCCCCCAACACACACCAAGATACAACTCACACACACACACTCACTATATATACCTCCAATCACTCTCAAACCAACACCCCTCCATCCCACCACCCTTCTCCTCTCTCACCATCCTAAACACACTCCAAACACACACCTACACCCCACCCAACACACCCAACACCCCACCAACCTCACCCCACACAACAACCCACCACCCCAGCACACATACCCCCACCACCCCCCTAAACCAAACTACCCACACCCAAACACCCCACTCACACTCCCCCCTACAACCACCCCACCCAACCCCACCCCGCACAACAACCACACCCCCACAACAACCCCCCTAACTCACCCTACAACCACACAACATCACCCACCCCCAAACCACACACAAAATCCTCTCACCTTACTAGATATATAACACACACTCTCACACAAACCATACACTCACTCACTATCTTAACCCCAACCCCCCGGGACTGGTGCACTCCACACCTCACCCAACACTTCCCAATACCATTCCAACCCCCTACACAACCACATCCTTCACCACCACACCATATATACCATCCCCCCCCCACCCAACCACCCCACCAAATCACACAGCCGTATATATGACCATACACATTAAATATATATATATACATCTCACCACTCACACCCCCACCACCCCCCCACACACCCATCACACCACAAACCCAACCCACCACCACACCCCACCCCCCTCACACTATCTCCTAACCCCAAACTCCCACTCCAACAACCAAAAACCAAAACCAACCACCCCATAGTATACAAAACACACACACTACACCTCCCCCCCAAAACAAACCCACACCCCCCCCCCCCCCAACCCATCTCACTCACTCCTACCCAAAAACACCCACCCCCACCACCACCCCCACCACCCCCCCAAATCACCACCCAATACACCCAACATCCCCCCCCTCATCAACTCACATCAATCACACCAACCCCCCCCCACACACCCACACCAACACCCCCACACCATACCACACACCAAACACACACCCAACCCACACACTCACTACACACCCCCATCCACTCAAAGAATATACAACCCAATCAGATAGATCACCACATCCACCCACCCATCTCTCCATATATAGATGGAGAGACTAGATCAACACTAATCTACTCCTCCATAGATGATAATATGTAGGTCACCCTCATCGACACATTCTACAAACACACCTATCAAAAACATGAGTAATACCAACCCCAACCCACCCACACAACCCACGCGCTCACCCCCAACAACATTATCATGAAATCAATTATATAGTAAACCACCAGTTATGCTATCACACTCATTGCCTACACAGATATCTCATATCGCGACAATCTCAGCATGAGAGATAGATAGTCTATAGTTCTAACCAACCATATGTCCACGTGCACCCCCATCACACCCCCACCTGTGTGTTGTCTCAACTTTAACCTTGTGTCCACGTGTCAATGCATATCCAACCACAATAACCTCCCCTCGTGTTATCACCTGCTAACCAACCATACTGTACTACACAGCAACATGTGTACTCACACCACTCCCCATATATACTAAACTATCACCGTTACCCATACATCACCACTCACCACTATACAGTTAATAGAGATAGTGATAGTATGAGATCCTTGTGTTAGCCCCCCACGGTACATGCCCTCCCAACTCCTCCATATTATCTAGAGAGATAGAGAGAGATCCCTATAGGAGAGATATCTCCCCTATACAGCTCTGAGCAAGATGTTTTAGTGTGTAGCTCTCTCTCCTACCATGCAAGATCCATCAACAAAACAGTGAACAAAACCCAGTTGCCCCCTCAACATTTAAATTCACCAACATAAAAAATTTTTGGTTGGGAACCCCATTCCCAATGCATGACAAATCTTACTACTGGATATGTAAATGAGTTAGCACAGAAACAGGATCCCCTCCCCGCGCGCCTCCGCTTCCATGCACTTATAGCTCTATCCTCTCATACATTGAAGAATCCATCAACAACAGCGATGTGTGTCAACAGAGAGAGATTGAGAGACGGGTATGATGTAAATATTGCAATACTGGTTAATAGAGACTGAGTCGATCACAGAACAGCGAGGTAGATTCCTGCCCAGAGAGATGATATATCTCTCGCATATCGCGCCAAGGAATAATCATTCAACAGAGTGTCCCACAACTTTTACTTGTGAGGTAATAGGATGAAAATGATTAATACTGGTTATGTAATTCTGAGTAGCACAGCAAACAGGGGTAGATACTGCACTTCTAATCATCTCTCATAATTGAAGATCTCAACTAACAGTGTGCTCAACTTTAATTGTGAGGTAATGATGAAAATATTAAATACTGTTTATGTAACTGATGTCTCACCGAACCGGAGGACGATCTGACTTTCAATCTATCTCTCATATAATTGACGAATCATCCACCCCACCCAGTGTTATCACAACACATTCATTTAGCTTAAATGATTGTAACATATTATAATACTGGATATGTACACTGTAAGTAATCCCAGCCCATTAGGTTATCAACCATCACATCATCTCAAATCATCTCCAACATAATCCTCATCAACACACCTTTATCACCCCCCCCCAAACCAATATCTTACCATCATCCCCACAAACCACATTATACATACCATTCTACTCCCTCCTTCTTACTCACCCATCCAAACAACAACACCAAACCAACCACCCACCCCCCCCCCCCCCTATCTACCCCAAACAATAAACCTTCCCACCACCCCCCAAACCCACCATACACCTTACCCCCACACACTCCCCATACCCCTTTATAACTCCTTCCCCCACCACAAACCACCAATCCTCACCCCCCCCCCCCCCCTATATACCCCACACCAATATACCAAAACCATTCATATCCCCAAAAACCACATTAACAAACCCCATACTACTTCCTCCTTTACTAATCACCATCCAACAACCCCACACACACACCCCCAATCCTTTACCGCCCACCCCCCCCCCCCCCCCCCCCCCCCCCCTACAACCCCCCCACCCATATCTCATCCCCAAACCATTATTCATTACCAATCATAAAACTCAAAAAATTAACATAACCCCTTATTCTGCCCCTCCATCCGCTTACTCACTAGACACAACTCTACACACAACTCACACTCCAAATCCTCACCACCCCCCACACGTACGCCATACCCCCCACATATACACCCAAACCAATATCCCCCTTCTCCACCTATCTCCCCACAAACCACTTAAACATACCCCAAATACTACCACCCCTACAATACTCAATCAACCACAACACAAACCATCCTCCACCCACCCCCCCCCCCACAATACCCCCTACCAACATCTACCATCATCCCACAACCCACCATTAACATACCCCCCATCTCTCTCCCACTTCATACTCCATTCCCAACACTCACACAACACAACCCATCCTCACCACCCCCCCCCTATATCACCCCCAACCAATATCTTACCATCATCCCCACAAACCATCCATTAACATCCATATATCTACTCCCTACCTTCTTACTCACATCCAACACTCACCACACACCACCCCTCCTCAACATAACTATCACTCCCCATATTTAGTTAATACACCCCAAACAAATCAAACATCATAACCAAACCAACATTCAATACCCAATCTACTCACTCCAACTTACCCAGAAGACACACTCTCACACTACATAGCCTATATAGATATAGATGATCCACCCCCCCCACACACCAACGACTAGACCCACAAACAATATCTTACCATCAATCCCCACAAACCACCATCTACAATCCTATCCCCACCCACACCTCCCCCCACTCACTCCCCCCTCCCCATTCCCCTTACCCAAATCCCAAACCCATCACCACAACCCCCCACATCGATCCACCACACCCCCTACCTATCACCCAACCCCCCCATACAATATTCTCCCACCATAACCCCCCCCCCAAACACCAACACCATTAACATACCCCATCATATCTCCCCTCTCCCTTCTTACTCAATTCAACACTACAATAACTCACACAATCCTCACATCATCACCCCCACCCCTAAATATCCACCCCCACACCAATATCTTACAATCATCCCCCCAAACACATTACCATACCCATCTACTCCCCTCCCTTCTTACTCAATCCCCCCACACTCACACAACACCACCCAATCCTTAACCACACCCCCCCTTATATATATCACTACCAAACAAATATCAGAGACCACGCATGCATCCTAGATATAACAATCTCCATTACAGAGAACCATCTACGCCAGATACCCCTTTCATACTATACTATATCCCAAACACAAACATATAACCTCTCCCAATGCCTCACCCACCCTCACATATATCCCCTATATCCACCCAAACACACATATCTTACAATCATCCCCACTCAAACACATTAGATACTATTCCATCTACTCTCCTCCCTTCTTATCACCATCCAAACTCCCCACAAACAACCCAATCCTCAGCCCCCCCCACCATAGCAAATCCCCCAAACCAATATCTTACCATCCACCTGTCAACCAATTACCCACCAATAACTTACCCCATCTACTCCC
The DNA here is from genome assembly GCF_021130785.1 of Homalodisca vitripennis. Lineage (NCBI taxonomy): Eukaryota > Metazoa > Arthropoda > Insecta > Hemiptera > Cicadellidae > Homalodisca > Homalodisca vitripennis. Next base: position 28,931 of record NW_025779129.1, on the reverse strand, counting down.
CCCCTCCCTTCTTACTCACATACCCAAACAACATCCAACCAACCCCTGCTCTCGCACCATCCCCCCCCCCAGAGACATATTATGACCAATACTCCCTCTCGATCTCTCGTCATACATCATCCCAAAATTACCCACTCACCTCGCACAACTACATTCCCAGATGATCTTACTCCGCCTCACTGCACCTAATCCCTCAATCATCACACCTTACCCCCTTACCCTACTACACCCCACACATTTGCACAAAACGCTACCTCTTCCATCAATATTCTTCCTCACCCCTTATTTTCCCCCTTTACCACAATCCATTATAATAATTCCGACTACCTTACCCATATCACCAAATATTAGAACTTCCCCATCAACTTCCCCACGAACTAATCATACATACTCACCCCCCCACCCTTCATCGCCAAATCTCTCATAACATAGACATAAATCCAAACACTCTCACAAACTATTACAACCCACAAATAATCTCGCTTCACACGCCCACCACTACTCAAAATTACCATAATTTCCAATCGCTCTGCCCCACCCCAAAGAGAACTCTCACCTAGACAGTATACCCAACCCTCATAAAATCACACACCTCCCCCTCCCAAACCCCACCATAAAACACACAAATCAACCCTACAAAATAACCCCACCCACACCCCCCCTACCACACACTAATAATTATTATAAAACAAGTAATTAACACATGTCACCTCACCTACACTCACCATTGACCTATGACCTACCAACCATGACTAACAAACATACAACACCCATCCAACAATAAGTCCCTAAAACCCTCCCTAAACCTCATAAAATCGCGCAGATAGACTTAATAATAACCACCACATAACTAACCCCCTCGCCATAGAGTGATGAGAGAGATTGCACCCCCATCCCAGTATGGATCTCTTAATATGAGAGTTGTCATCATTCTCTCTATCAGAAAACAGATATAAGAGTAGGAACTAAATAATTATGATATAGCGGGGGGGGTGGACATACAAAAGGTTCTTATATATACCATATACTTCAAGAATAGTAACAGAGTCACAAGTATTTAAAAGACCCCACAATAGTTAAACCTATTAAAACCTAATATTCTATGACCAAACTCGATGTCAGGAAGAGTGTGATGTAGCAGACAATCTCCATTCTACCCTGCTGACTTACCTAGAGAGAGATGAGAGAGTAGATAGATGAGATGAGTATATTCAACTCGCGCCCCTGGTGTGTACAAGGAAGTTGTTGAGTATATGTTGATCTGAATGTGTATATGTGTGACATCGCAAGACCTATCACACCCAGAAGAATATGTGCTAATGGTGACTCCACCCCACCCTTCACACAGTGACATTTATTTTTGTATACCCACTTGTGACTTGTATCACTGTATACTGACGCTATGTGTGTGTTTCTTCTAAGATAATTTTGTATACATAGCTACATAGTGTGAGTGTGTGTGTGTATGATGTGTGTGTTCTATACTAGCAGCGCTCCTGGTAGTCTTTGTACGAGTGTGTGGGCTAGAGTGTTCCATAGTTTTCGGCCGATGTAAGCATGGCGCTATTCTTCCTAAAACAGTGCAGTACGGCTGTGGAGGCAGAAACAAGCTCGGCTCGTGTTACGGCCCGTCCCGTTATGTGGCTGGACGCCGTCCTCTCACCCTGTTGTGGAGATTCAGTGTGATGAGCATGTCAAAATTATCCTTGATATGTGCTCACGCTCTCTATGAGTTACTATGTATATATTCCAGTAGATGAGGATAAGATAGTAGAGAGATAGAGATAGCCAATGTGTGTGGTGTGTTCAGAATCAGTAGGGGTTTCCTCTGATGCTTTTGTGTGTTGTGTGTGTATGGAGCACTACTCGTTAGAGATTGTATCAGCAGTAGGATCCACACCGTGGTGTAGTACGAGATTATATCAAGATGGGTTAGATATACTAGCGGATATGGTAAAAATGTCGTGTTGCTGCCTGAAAACTCCTTATCCATTTATCCTTGGACAAACATATATTCCAGGGCTGATTTTTTTACAGAGGCTGTCTACGTGCTTAGTTCCAGTGAGAGTCCACATCCAGTATGACACAAGGAATCCTTTCTTGGTCCTTCAGTTGTTCATCAGATTATGTTAGGAATTTGATCTGTTTCTTTTATTGAAATTTAGGATTATATTGTTTCTTAATGGGATAAACATTTAGGTCATTTCCTCTGCAATACTTCAGAGCCTTATTTAGCGAGTTAGAGGCACGAGCAACGTACCTCTTTCAGAAGTGGTATTTTGTATCAAGAGTGTTGTGTTCATCTGCATACATCACACAGGTGTTATTGTGGTCTTGAAGTATGTTGAGAAATTATTGACAAATAGAAACAAAGAGGACAGGAACCTAGGACGGATCCTTGTGGTACTCCTCGAGTAACAGGCATTGGGGTGCTATATGATATTGTGTTTTTTAAGGCAAAGTGTATTGTGCTCTGCACCTCAACTTTTTTGGATCATCCTGACAGAGTAACTTAGGAACCAGTTGTTGACTGTGCCTGGATACCTAAAGGTGATGATAGTTTCCTTGAGATCAAAATCATTTGCCCTAGGCAGTCGAATGCTTTGATATAGTCAAGGAAACTTGCAGAGATGTAATTTTCTTTGTCACTTTGGTCAAACGATAATATTCAACAAGGCTAATAATAGCAGATAGTGGTATGATTTTCCTTTCAAAGAACCCAAGTTGAGAATTTGCCGTGATTAGATGTTAATTGATCTAGATGTTTCCTATTATTGAAAGCTTCATTCTTTAAGTTGATTTTGTTTGTAATCTTTCAAAGACATAGATTTGAGGTTCTTGACTTAGCAGATAAATAACATTGAATAGGCATTTTCAGTACTAATTGTCATGAAGCTTTCTTCTCTGAGATTTCAACCAAACCTATCACAACATCCTGCAGTTCGATGTCATCCTTCAGGTGATGTTTTTTTAAGCTCTCTTCATCTGTGGAAAACAAATGTTAGATTTTTAGAAGCCAGATCTGGTTTTGCTTGGGGATGAAATAAAAGCTACCACTAAACCAATTCTGCAGTATCTAAGCCTGATTAGGTGTGTTTGGGCCGGAAATTGTTGTCAAGGAATAAGAAATTTCTCTTCTCATCTTCCCCTTTGCTTGTTTTGGTTTGCCCCCTTTGGTAATCGTTTGTAGTATTTTACGGCTTTGTGAATTTATTGTTATACCACACTCTAGGAAATCTAGCAATTTAAAAACTTTTTCTTTCCCATGAAACAGTGGCCATAATATTCCTTACACTTTCCTTATTTCATATTCAGTGTGTCCTGACTGTAAGGACAGTATTTTTATTTTAACAATTCATGTATTTTTTCCCATGCATATCTGATCCCCAATCACATAATGGGTACAAATGAATTTTACTCCAACTGAAAAAATATACATATTGAGGTTTTCCCTTCATTGCTATGGACAGTTAATGTGTATAATATTCCTGCTGTTACTTTGCTGTAACAGATTATGCTTCAAAATAAAGAAAACTTCTTGTAGTCTGATTTTGTGCTATGAAATTTAACCATTTGTAAACTTTAAAAAGTTTTAATTTAAATTTAAACTAAAATTGACTGTTGGAAGGCTGGTGCAGTTTGTGAAAGAGGAGCTGAAAGGAGTGAGTAGTGAGTCAGCAGCCATGTTGCTAGGCAAAATTTCTTGCCAGGCAGTGTCCTGAGCTCTGTCCATCTCTTAGCAAGTAGTGCCTCTCTTCTGTTGACACCAAGGTAATATTCGAAGTTCATCCCAGAAGTTTCACTTTAGAAATTCAGTAATTCTCTAATTTAGTTTTATATATATTATAATGATAATGTGTTAGTGCCACTAGTAAAAAAATCCTTATTAATACAGGTTAATGTTGGATTTCTTTTTTAAAAACAAGTAAGTACAAGAGGAATCCAGTTTAAAGGAGGACCAACTTGGTTATCGCTGGGATGAAGAGTCCTGTTTTTGGTTGGCCCCAGACCTCCACATTAATACTTGATTATATTTTACTACTAGCTAAATACTTGTAACTTTTTTAATTGTATGGTATTTTATCAGGGCAGAGTGTCATGGCAAGAGAGTCTCTCTTTGGTAGCAGTCAGAGTCGTATGGGCTGGTTACTACCAAGGCTCGTATTGGCTTGACCCTTGCTGCAGAGAATCAGTGTGTAGCTCAAGTGAACCCAAACCCTTTGGAGTGTCAGTTGTGACCCAGGATCCTCCACTCCTATCCCCTGATATGTTCTAATTTTATATTTCTTATTGTAACTTTTAGTAAACTTTCAAGAGCCAATTTTTGTGTTTTTTTTTTATCTTAGGTGCAGTGAGTTTGGTGATACATATTAATAACATTGTTTAATCTTATTCTCTTTAGGGATACTCTCTAATGAAATTAATTTTTAATCTCTCTCTATTAAAATATAATTTTACTCATATCAGTGTCTTTTTTTATATCAAACAACATTTAATCCGATAGACCCAAACTTAGAGATTTTAATTTAACTAATATATGTCACAAGAAACCAAGGAGTACATAACAAAATAAATAACAACCGAATGTGATAATGTGGTACACATTACCAATTATTTATTTATAATTTCTCAGATGGTGATTATTTAATAGTTTGTTAGAAATGTACTAAATATTCTGTGTTTTTAAATTTTAATAATTTAAATTTTTAAGATAACCAACTAAATTATTGATAAAAACTTCCTAATTATAAATTATAAGATATTGCATAGTACAGCAGTATACAAGGTAAAGGTAACTGTCTCATGTTTATTTCTTTCAAAACTAATTTGACGCTATTCTACCCAGTTGAATGTTTGCTTAATACAAATTTAATACTTTATTCAATTTATTCTTTATGGATCGATATCAGTTAAAGCTTGATCCCACTTTTAGGGGTTGGAAAGATTATATTTTTTTTGCATCAATTACTGTTCAGTGCGATACTTCCAAAATAAATCTTACCCTAAATTACTTCAAATTTTTTGTATGAGTATACTTCATTTCTACATAAACAAGAGTAATGTTCTTATGATGGTGGTATATGTCCAACCATAGAATTTGGACTGAGCATCATTTGAATGAAGCGTTATTCCACTTCAGTAGAGCTGACAAAGTTTGCCTTTTAATTCCTGCCGGGCGAGGTGTAACAATGTCTTTTCAGTCAAGCATGTCTGTTTCTCGAAACTGTGCTGCAGGAACATCTCGAGAATTAAAATGAAACTATAAGCTTTAAATTTTACATTACAAACCTACAAGCAAACGACTGTTTACGCCAGCATACAATAGATGTGGCATGCTCTTATCTTGTATAAAATTAATCTTTGTTTTACTCTTTCATATGTTTTAATCTAACACACCACAGTTCAACATTATAGGAAAAAAAAGGGGTGTTGTTTTTAGGAAAAGTAAGGTTTGCAGACGGCATCTGATTGCAACCGATGATCGCGAGTGAGGAGTTAGCGGATGCGATCATTGACAGTTGGCCGCTGTGTAAGCTACATTCAGTACACATCTGGCAACATAGTGGCTTCATCAACCCTGTCCTTATCAACTGACCTTCCAAACATAAATTAATCACTATTATAACAGTTGAGAGGTAAAAATTGGAATAATCTCTATACAAAATATGGAAATTGTGACTGAGAATCTCTTCAACAACATAATCGTACATTTTATGCCTGAATGGTATATTCTTAAATACTCATTTTAACTGATGACCTCAAAACAAAGAGAATGGGACCAAGCTTTTAAATAAAATGTTTTATACAGCTAAACCATGAAGAAGTTGACAAGGTTTTTAAACCAAATTGTTAACTGGTGAATTCAATAACATGGGTTTTTTATTTCGAGTGAATTAAGTAAAATTTATTATATCAAGAAATAAAACAATGGATGTGAGGTCAATGGACGTTAAAGTATTTATTAATTCGCAATTGGTATTGATAAAGCTTGTACTTAGATACCAATTAAGTGGCTTAAATGTAAATGTTTATATATGTTAAAAAATGTTAAAGAGTTTGTCTATAATAAAAAAAAACTGTAATGGTTTTGTTCATTCTAATTTTTTTATCTTTTTGTTATATATAACGCAGCATTACTTTCGCCAAACAACTCCTTGTTTATCTTGCAAAATTTTGAAAAAAAATGACTTACCATAGAGATACTAAATGAATTTTTATTTAGATTAATAGAAGTTTTATACCTTAATAACTAGTTCAATGGATTTGTATATTTTTTACATTATTACAACTTGTATGTTGTAATATTACTGAAATGTGAGTTTTTATAGCAATAGGGAAGAAATTAAACATAGAATGAACGAGGGAGAAACAGCAGGGAGAAGCTTCAGTCAGATTTTTGAAGGTCCCCTCGCAGCGCAAGTTTGAACCTACAGAAACTCCACACTTCATATATCTTGCTTCCTGTCCATTGGGACATGTAGCTGTTCCCACAGTAAAGTTTCCTATCACCAGTATACACATTATTTTAAAAGGTTTTGGGGGGACTGGAGTATAAATAACAGTTTTAATATTTCCACTTACAATACAATATATATAGAATTCTAAAGAAAATTAATATTACAATATATTTCAAAATTAATAAAGACTCAATTCTCTTGATTAATTAGTCTAAATTGTGGGAGGAAATGTTCCTGAATTGTCCATTACCTTATTGGTTTAAAACATAAGGAAGTGGAAATAATTTAGCTAATATACATAAAATACTCTTTTCATGTTAAACAGTTATAATAGTTTAATAGTTTATATATATGAAAGAGTGTACAAAAAGATAGGCCCAACAATAAACCATTTTAAGAAATCGATAATTAATCTCTACTAATTAAATAAAAAAACACATTTTTTACTGTGAATGCAATTACATCAATAAAATGTTACAATAGTGGGAGACAAGGATTGTCATTTACGTAAAAGTGGGTTTATTACTAGAGTAACATTTGAAGCAAAATTAGGAGTGGAAAGGAAAATGTGGAGAATGTGAGAATAGACTTGTGTAATAATGAAGATTTGGGTTGCACAACTATGAGAGTCAGCGATCCTTGGTGTTAATGGGAATGAGATAAATTCAAAATTTGATTTGTAACATGTATAATAACAGAGAATAATGAGAATACATTTAAGTACATATTATTTAGGATTGTACAGTCTCATTAATGTGGTTTTAAAATCCAGTGAACCAGTCTGAAATAGTGTATGAGGGCTATCCAGAAAGTAACAGACGTTTTTGAATGGTGCGCAGTTGGGTGGGGCTAATCTATTGTCCTGTGGTGACTTTAATGTACACCCTGGAAGAAAATCAAGGGAAAAGAGAAATTTACAAACATGCTCATAGTATTCATGGCCTAATACATTTCAAAACAGACTACCCACAAGAGGCACAGCGTGCCTAGTCTTTCCATGGCTACACATTTTGATTCTTGGATTATAAGGTGGAAGTCATTGAACCTATGATTGCGGACCATAGTGCAGTTATTATGACAATAAAGTCAAGTTTGGGAAATGGTAAACACAAAGAAGTTTCATGGCATGATAAAGTATAGTTTTTCAAAGCGCGTCATCAAGGATGAGCAGCTGCCTTTTCTAAAGAGGGCTCTAAAAAACGTAAAACTGGCCAATTGAATTGGGTGATCACTATTTATCTGAGCACTCCTTTGATAGATTTCTTCAAACTTTTAATTACAATTTTGACATATTTTTTCTATTAAAACCTTAAAAAAAAAATCCAGAAAACGGAACTAAATGTCAGTTTAAAGATAAATCTTGGTATACAGCAGACTTGCGCAGACTTAAAACTTAGTAGTTCTTCTAAATGATCATTATAAATCAGCAGTCTCACCAAAAGAACCGTGATGAGTACTATGCATTATATTGTAAAACAAATAAACAATACAGACTGGAAGTAACAGAAGTTAAGAAGGCCTTCAACGTCCACACCATCAGGTCATCCTCCAACATGTGTAAAGTGGCCTGGGATATTATAAACTCACACAGACCTAAGAAGCCATATGCTTCCTGCTCAGAAAGTCCTGACAACATAAACAATTTCTCATAGAGGCTGTTTGAAGAGATGGACTTTAACCCTCTGTATATTGCAAATAGGCCTAAGTCTATATTAGACCACTGGTTAGAGGTGCGGCCACTAGATATTATAAAAATAGTAAATAGGCTAAAGAATTCTAGAAGCCCGGATATCTATGGTGTTCCTTGCTTTGTTTTGAAAGCGGTGATCCATGAAGTAGCAAACCCTCTATCAGTAGTAATAAACAAGTGTCTTAGTCGAGATATCTTTCCAGATGCTTTGAAGATTGCACGCACAGTCCCCATCTACAAGAAAGGAAATCCTGAGGAACTGGTGAATTACAGGCCAGTTTCAGTTCTGCCAGTGGTGTCTAAGGTCATGGAGTCAATAATGAAAAAAACAGTTGTTTGATTTTTTTGAGTCCAACAATCTGCTCAGCAACACCCAACATGGCTTCAGAATTGGACGTTCTACAACCACTGCCTTATTATCCATAGCATCAAAGATAATGGGAAGCTTTCGAGGCTGGCGAATCAATGGCTCTTGCGCTCTGTGATCTGAGCCGAGCATTCGATTGTGTGCCGCATAAGATAACTACTTAGCAAGCTAAATTCCTATGGGATCGAAGGAACAGTTTCACAAAACTATTTCCAGCTATCTCGAAAATAGACAACAGAGGGTATCGCTTGGTGGGGCTACTTTCAGGAAGTAGAGAAGTCATGCATGGAGTGCCACAAGGTTCCATCCTGGACCTTTGCTCTTCTTAATTCTTGTGAATGATTTAAGACTGGGAGGCAGGGCAGTGCTGTTTGCAGATGACACTACGCTCCTTGTCCAGAGGAAAGCTGATACACTCCGTGCTTCAGGAAGCCGAGGACTTGTTAGCAGATGCCAAGAGGTGGTTCACCACAAACAAACTAAAATTAAACGAAGAAAAAACACAACTGATATTCTGTACTCTAAAAAATGGAGATGTCATAGAGGACTGTGATTAGGCCGTTAAATTACTCGGTTTCTGGCTGGACCCGAAGTTTAAATTGGAATTGCCACATAGACAAATTCTGCACAAAACTCTCCAGGGTTATCTTCTTGCTGAGAAAACTGAGAAACGTGGTACCAGAGCGGTGCCTGGTAAACAGTGTACCACGCACTTTTTCACAGCCATCTAGCCTATGGTATTCTGCTCTGGGGCCATGCATCAGCATGCAGCAGAATACTTGTTCTCTCCAAAAGAAGGCGCTCTACGCATCATTACATCTTCAGACCATCTGGAGCATTGTAGGCCTATTTTCAAACGCCTCAGGGTATTAACGGTTTCAAGGCCAATAATGTAATGAACTCGCTTATATACGTAAAGGAGAATGAATCTCTGTTTGGGAGAAGACAAGATGTCCATGGCTACAACACCCGTCATGCAAAAGACCTAAACACCCTCTAAAATGTAGACTTTCAAAATCGTTGAACAGTTTTCCAATAGCAGCGGTCAAACTATACAACAGCCTATACCGGAAAGCATCAGAAATATGAAACACTATTAAGTTCAAGGAAGCCATATGGTCCAGACTTACAAGTAAGGCCTATCTATGCACTCAAGGAACTTGAAGATGACCCAATGTTTCTAGTCCTGCCACCATAAACCTTTGTAAATAGTGTATATAGTTTTAAATACTTGACAAAATTGTTCTGAACAAATTGCAAACAGTTTTTAAACAAAATTGACACAGTCTATCTGGTTTTATCAGTCAAAGACGAAGACATCAAGTATCAAGTAAGCTATAGCACCCACATCTTGATGTCAAAACAGTATGCATCGAGCTGTAGTCACGCACGGCCTGTATCTCTTTTACTTTTCTCACAGTGATTAATTAAAATTTGTGCCGGAATTGAAAATCCTGCCACTTGTGAAGTGCGTTCCTAATTAAGGTTTTAGTTGGCAAAAACCATAAATTAAATTAAATCTATTGCCAACTGTGTGAAGTTTATGAAAATGGAGTAATGAGTGAAAGCAGAGTAAGGCAGTGGTGTATTGAGTGAAATGGCCGCACCAATGTTCATGACGATAGTCGTAGTGGTCGGCCCTAGTCTAGTGATTGTAGATTTTGGTGTTGAAAATCAATGACAAAGTTTATGAAAATCGCTTGTTTTACAATGACTGAAACTCTCAGAACATTTCCCACAAATTTCATGAAGTTTACTTCATGAAACTGCTGTAGGGAAGCTCGGATACTACAAATTTTGTGCCAGGTAGGTTTTAAAAATCCTTACGGAAGATCACAAAAAACAAAGACTTGACTGCATATTTTCTTAACTTTAACTTGATGAATATGACAAACATCGTAATGAACTTCTCGATCGTATAGTTACTGGTGATGAAACATGGGTGAGGCATGTCGATTGTGAAACATAAATGCAATCTACGGAATAGGGGCATACACATTCTCAAAAAAAAACCAAGAAAATGTCTCCAAACTCTATCAACGAGAAAGATTATGGCAATTGTTTTTTGGGATGGTTAAGGGCATGATTTTGGTTGATTTCCTTGAATGAGGATCAACAATCAATGCAGAGAGGTACTGTGAAACATTGCAGAATCCACACAGAGTGATACAAAACAAGCGTACAGGAAAATTGAGCTCAAAAAATATTGGTTTTCCACGACAATGCATGTCTCGATACACCCAATCATACCGGACAAGTCTTGGATGATTTTGATTGGGAAGTGTTTGATCATCCGCCTTATAGCCCAGCTCTAGCACCAAGCGACTACCACCTCTTTCCAGTGATGAAGACCTGGCTCGCAACGCAATGCTTCGATAGTGACGTTGAACTTGACACTGGCGTTAATTAATGGTTAAGATCTCAGGTGGCAGAATTCTACAATGCAAGAATTCTGCAAGAATGCTGGAACTGTAGAACTTGTGTCATGTTTTGATAAATATCTCAATTTGAATGGGGATTACGTTGAAATAATAAAAAAAAGTTTAGCTTTTAAATGTTATATAAAGAAATGTTCCTATTTCAGTTGGTTATCTTTTTATTTCAAAAATGCTTGTTACTTTTCGGATGGCCCCTGTATTATTCTGCCTTTTCTTTTTGTTTGATTTCATATAACATATCTTTTTGAATTATGTTTCAAAATGCTTTTATTCCCACATAGATGGAATAAAGTATTGCAGAAAGCCAATATTTACATTGATGCTATAGCTAAACTTGTGTATTTAATCTCAGTATTTGCAGTCTACTTGTTTTTTAGCCATATAAAATTTTCTTAGTACTTTTGAGTGTACCACAAAACTGTGTAGTATTTCATGTTTTACCTCTTCCATTTTTCAAAATGAATAAAACGTATTAAATAAATGTGTTAATATCTCTTTCATAAATAAATAAATTACAGTGATAATTAATAACTAGACTAGCATATAAGCGTAGTATTTGAACAAGTAACATGGCTATAATGCATGTGTCATTTGTTACTGAGAAATAAAAAATATAGCCTAATTCTTAAAAAATTGTATAACTGTTTTTTAATTAGACATTTGGTTCTAATTCTAATACTGATACCAAAATTTGGTCTCAACTCTCATTTTTGAATTCAATGTTGATTTTTTTATAAAACAATAACTAAATATTTATTAATAAGTAGTAACTAAAGAATTACGTAACTAATAAGATAGGATATGAAGAGGAGGCTTACCTCTTTACAATACTGGAAGGATATTCCTCCTCTTAGTCTCAAGTATGTTAAAAGAACAAACTCTATGAAGAAGAAGAGAATATCCTCTCTGTATACACTCTGAATATCTGTGGTTAAAGTAAACCTGTTCTTCCTTACTAACTAAGAGTATAACACGCTAAATGGTTTTGTTTTTGTTAACATTAAAGCAAGTCTGGTCAGTAGGAGCAGTCACCTAAAGATTTCAAATCACCCTTACCCATGATAAAACATGATAAGATATAAATATACATATATTATTATAAAGGATATATTTATACAACTACACAAATTATGAGATAAATAAAAATTAGTGGACGTCTGTTTGTTTTATTCCAGAGAAACAGACGCCCATTAAAAGATTGCAGGGTGATGCACAAATATAATTATAGAAAATGCAAAATGTTATTTACTATCATTTACCATTGGCTTTGCACGTGTATGAGAATTTCTGGTTCAAGTAAATAATTTCTTATACCAATTTTGATTTTGCCTTGTAGCCACGATCAAGAAAATCTATCAAAAAGTGTATTTTTATGGGCAATGTAAATTATTCAGTGTATTTTTTGTTTCATAGTTGATTTTCTTTTCTTTTCCGATCAATAACGTGTGTGTATATAAATATATATATATATATATATATATTATATATATGTGTATATATATATATATATATATATATATTATATATATTATATTTTATATAATAAATATATATAGTATATATGTGTATGAGTTTATGTGTGTGTATATATATATATATGTATATATATATATATATATAATATGTGTGGTAATATATATATATATATACACATACATACACAGAAATAAGAAGCCTAGTGTCAAAAAACAATTAAGATGAGTTTTATAAAAATCTTTGAATTTGTATTAAAAGTTTGTTAGTATATTTGACTAATTTAGAAAGCAGTGGCGAATAGCTTGGAGGGATTTTCCAAATAAGAATAGGCCTATATTCATCCCAGGGACCGTAAGAATGTCCATATACAATTTTTAGTGCAATTGGTTGAATAGTTTATGCGTGAAAACAAAACAAACAAGCTAATGCACTTTTGCATTTATAATATTATTAGGATAAATCTATACCAATTTGTTACCTTGGTTATCTATCTAAATTTTTCCATATAGAAATAATTATGATAATAAACACACTTTAGCGATCTATAATTTGTGTAGTGCTAATCAGGTATTATTATGGACTTATTTGAAAATTCAGTGGATTCGAGATTCGGCTTTGGAACACTTTATTAGTCATGATATTGTAAAATCGTGACTTTCCTAGGGTATTTTAAGTACTTGTTTTGATTTTATTATTTCATATAAAGCAATCTGAAAATATATAGGTTATTAAAATCAAGTGAAAACAGCAGTGGTCCAATTCAATACCACTAAAAATAGAGGAATCAACCCATTCAGGCTTTAAATAATATACGATTTTTTATTTGTGGTACTTTTGTATTTAACTTACAATGTTTTGAAAGTGAACACTCTTATTTGAAATATAACTTATGAATGGTTTACTTTTGTTGCAGACAGATATCCGAGCAGCTTGTGGGTAATGTACTCATCTGTATTCTTGGTAAATACAACGAAAACCTCCAACAAAGTCTAACACAAACACAATATCTGGCAGATGCTGTTGGATGTAAAATATATTGCTTGTCTTTTTAACTCAATCAGCAATAAGGTAAAATTAAAAATAAAACTGGGTGTTATATGTATTAACAATTAATGTATTTTAGTTTAAAACAAATTATTTCTATTTTTGATCTTTGATCAAGTAACAAATTGTATTCATTGGTTATTTACCACATGTTTTGTTTGTACTAAGCCTTCTATAAAAACTATTGGAAGTATGAGAGGAGTTATATTATGAGAACTAACATGCAGCTCTAGACAATGTGTGTATTGAATGAATATTGTTATCTAAAGCTGTAAGACATTTACATGTACAGAACAAATATTTAACTATTATAATAAATAACTGGTGCATCCATGGATTAATATTAGCCTATAAAAATTCTAACACTTCAAAATTTGAAACCCTGAATTTTAACTTATTTGATTTCACATTCATTTAATTTGTTAATAAAACAGTCACTATATAACAGTCCCACACCCTCACTTTCTATTTGTCTTGGGACATTACAGTGTCCTCATGTAATAAATCACTCAAATAAATTGCCTAAATTCTTATACTGTAAGATCCTCCATTTATTGATATTATTCTGGAAGTAGGCATTGAATTTGGTAACAACAAAACATGTCAAGCATCACATTTGTAGCATGATCTATTTTCTGCATTAGGAGTCTGGTCTGATCAAGTTAAGGTCAGTAAATTGCTTTGTTTGTTGCCAGGTAAAGGTACCAAAGGCTCATTCTGCTCACTGTAAGGTTTTTCTTATGAACTCAAGAAGGGAGTAATTTGTGGATTGTAAACCATATCTTCTTCCTCACTGTAGTTCCCTTCTGACCGCCCTCAATATGGATGAAGAGACACCTTGAGTTGTGCATAGTTAAGATTCCTATCATTGTTGCAGCCACGCGAAGCGAGTCGATTTTGGATTGTAAACCATATCTTCTCCCTCCACTGTCGTTCCCTTCTGCCCACCCTTATGTGGATGAGTAGTTACCTTGAGTTTTGCACAGTCAAGGTTCCTACCAATGACGCTTGCCACTGGACATTTCTGACTCACTTGGCTCTAGTTCATTGAAAAACAACATTCATTATCCTAATCCCTACTTGATCCTGGCATTGCATAAAGTTCAGAAAACAAACAGTAAAACATTGACGCTATACTAAACACTATATTGAAAATTGGGTTATCACTTTAGCTTCTGAGCTAAACAAACTGACAATAAGTGTACTCATGACGTGCTACTAAAGGAACCAATGTTCTATCTCAATTGTCATAACTCAAGAACATTTAAAATAATGTTACATGCTCTAATATTCTTGTTTGATTACAGGATTTTAAAGAGAAGTGTCAAGATGTAATATTGAAAGTGGAGTCTAAAATTGATCCGTTTGATCTCAATGTATTCATGCCATATATAAATGACAATGTGAAAAGAACAGCATTTCAAACTCAGGTATGATTAAAAGATTTATTGCAAATATAAGTAGTTATTATATAAAAAATTTATACATATATTTTAAGTATTTTCCATCAATGAGAAATGACAATCGTACTTCCATAACATGCATCTCAAAATCTGAGAATGTTGAGAATTTGAGACAGTGTTATTGAGGTTACGATAGCAAAACTTCATACCATTGAGATTACTGCCTACATTGATGTGTAGAAGAGCAAAGGTTAGAACTGTATTTCAGTTAAGTTCATAATAACTGTGTTGAAAAAATAAATTAATGTTGTAAAAATTGTGTAACCAATGAAGATTATTAAATTTCACATATTGACATTTTACGTTATTTTGTCAAATTTTAGAGGCACTTTTTTAAATTGAGAAATGTTATGAGAATTTCAAAGGAGTGCACAAAAACTGATATTACCATTGGAATTAGTTATACAATTTTAGGTTTAGTTTGTATTGATAAAGTTTATTTATAATTCATTGAGAGTTATCTTTAGAAGTAAATTATCTTAACCTTTTGCGCTCGAAAGGCCAGCAGCACTGGCCACACCAAGGTTGGTGGACAGTTCGTGTTAGTTTTGCTGTAGTTTGTCCTCGCAACTCGTATGGCCAGTACAGATGGCCGTGTTACTTTTACTGACAGCTCGACGGCCATATATGTTGTTTGCTTTCCCAGATCAGAATTTTTCACTTTCCTCCACGTTATTTGTATAATAATTTAAAATGTTTAATGAAAGAAATGAAAAATAATTTGAAATTTATTTTGAATGAATCTTTCTAATACAAAGAATAAACATACATTTTGGAAATTTAAATCTTATATGTATATAGTTAACAAAGGTATATAAATAAAACTTTATAAAATGGGCCTTTACAGTTATGTTATACTTAGACATGAACTATTTTACGGTTTTCTCAGTCTTTAAATTTTTTGTGGAATACAAACTTAATAATACATACCTATGTGTAGTCAAGAATAGTTAGTACACGTCTTCTAGTAAAATTTTGTAGGTTTTTTATCCCTTCTATCACTTCATTGTATAGGCTCACTACGCGCATCGTCTTATTTGCACAGTCAATACTTAGAAAATTATAGGATAATTTAAAATTTACTGCTTTACGTAAAAATTATTTTAAAATAAAGTTGCTCAATAGGTTTCAGCACTCACCATTCATTATAAAACAAAGAGAATATTATAAAATAACTGCTATGTTTAAGTGACCTGTGGTGCTATCCTTACGAGCTATGGATGTTTTATATCTTGGCCAGTACAGCTGGACATACAAGCTGAGATAAAATTACGGCAAAAATGAATCCACGCTTCTGGACAAAATGACAGCTGCCAGTAGAGCTGGCCATATGAGCTCCAAGGACAAGTTATAAATACTGCCTTTGAGTGCATGGGGTTAACCCTTCGACGGACCGCGACGTACGCCGTACCATCTAGTGTTTTCCGCTGAACTCGGCCCGCGACGTACGCTGTATGCATGGCGCAGTCCGATCTTATAACGAATACATTTCGGTTATTTTCGGTGTAATACATTCGAGTTATACATCGTTGGAAAGATGATGAAATGAACTATCGGTGTATCGATACCTATGTATCGAAAGCCGTTCAACATGTAGTTTATAGTAGACGAAAAACATCGATCAAGGTGGCGCTTGCTGTCAGCTGTTTCTAACTACGCAATTGACTGTGAAACGACTTTGTCTGCTGGCATGACGATGTTATTGTTTGTGTTTAGCTGTTTATTTGTTTGGTTATGTTTGGTTTTGTAGTAGAATATAATAAGAATATGGGGGGTGTGGACCTTAGAGATCAAATGCTAGAGAACTATCTACTGGAAAGGAAAAGAGGTACTAAATGGTACATGAAAGTCTTCAAGCGTATGCTAAACATTACAATTCTGAACTCATACATAATTTGGAAAGTCAAAACACAACAATATTGATCACTTAACATTTAGATTAGGCCTAGTAAAAGAAATTTTGGAAAGATTTCAACAAGAGGTACCAAGAACAGTTCAGGGCAGACCCATCCACTGAGCCTCCACCAAATGTGCCTAACTAAAAGACATTTTATTGAAAAGATTCCACCAACTGGGAAAAAAGCAAAGCCTCAAAGGAGATGTGTGGTTTGCTACAAACATGGCAGAAGAAGGGACACAATCTACTGGTGTCCCCAATGTGAGGCTGGCCTATGCCTAGAGGACTGCTTCAAGACCATATCACACAGTTGCAAATTTCTAATGTAATTAAAGCAAGTAACTTCCATTAAACATGTCTTAAAAAAATTTTGTAATGGTATTTTTGTACATGTTTGTATGGGTATACTTATGTTTTAGCAATACAATCACTTTTACAAGTATAGGCCTAACAGAAAATCATTTAATGCATGTATAGGTAATGTTGTCACAAAACTGTGAAAAACAAGAAATTAAGTGGGCCACTTAGGGGTGTTTCAGTTCAAATTAAATAGTGCATTGAAGGGATAAGAGTGGGATAGCAAACTCCAGAAGAGTTCATCTATGATGAGATAACAATTGTTTAGTAATCTAGTCTGGGATTAGTAAAAATTGAATAAATAACAAACACGTTTAGACAATATTATAGTGTTCGTCCAGAAGCAGTACTTCTGTTCTGCTGTATTGTGTTAAGATCAAAGAGGGTAATGGCTAGTCTGCTTTAGCTGGATAAGTCAACAAAAGGTCACCTCCCCTTTTGAAATTCCTACCTTTTAAATTTTGTGCCCGGCAAAGTTGTAACAGTGACTAAAAAACGTTCACTTCTATTTCCTAGAAAGGTGTCCCGAGTTCCATCCCTCCATCTTTATCCACAAAAATCAAACAGAGTGTATCCATACTTTTTTACTTAGACTGTATAAACCCGTTCACACACATATATGATTAGATATTGCAAAGTAGTAAAAAGTTAAAAAAATTCATATAGAGTACCTTCAAATACTGACCATTTTACTAGTAATTGTGTGACCTGTTAGCAGCACAGCAACACTTTTTCTCTATTTCATCGTATACATTGAATAAAACTGTCTTATTTCCAATTTAAATATTACTCTTTGATCACCATTTGTATTATTTAATATTTTAATTATTATATTTATAAAATACTGCCTAAATCAGTAGAAACCAATGTAGAGTAAAAAAAGCTGACATCTGTGGGTCTACAATATTCAGCACCTCTGATATTGGATATGAATGACAAGCTGTAAAATGTTTTGTAACTGAAGTTTTGCAAGCAATAAGTGCCAGATGGGCAAACTTGCTAAACTTTCTCCTGTTTGTAGTTTTGATGGTCTGGGGTTAATGAGGAGAGTAACATATGAGAGCTTACCCCAAACAATCTTACCCATGCTACTTTCATGGGTATTGATTGTTTTAAGCTTGGGTTTGTAAAGTTTTATTGTGTAAGTCTTGCTGGGTGTGTTCACAACATTTAACGAAACAAAGCGGTGAACAGCCCAGTGTACTAGCTCTCAGCAAGTTTAAGCCACTACATGGTTTTGGGTCCACAAAGTTTTATTGTGTAAGCCCTGCTGGGTGTGTTTCACAACATCTACGGACCAAGCAGTGTCCAGCCACTCAAATGAACAGCCCCAGTGTACTAGCTCTCAGCAGTTTAGCCAGCCACTACATGGTTTCGGGTCCGCAAAGTTTTATTGTGTAAGCCCTGCTGGGTGTGTTCACAACATCTACGGACCAAGCAGTGTCCAGCCACTCAAGTGAACAGCCCAGTGTACTAGCTCTCAGCAGTTCAGCCCACTACATAGGTTTTTCGGGTCCGCAAAGTTTTATTGTGTAAGTCTTGCTGGGTGTGTCCGGATCATCTACGGGCCAAGCAGTGTCCAGCCACTCAAGTGAACAGCCCAGTGTACTAGCTTCTCAGCAGTTCACCCACATGGTTTGCGGGTCCATATAGTTTTATTGTGTAGGCATTGCTGGGTGTGTCCGGAACATCTACGGGCCAAGCAGTGTCCAGCCACTCAAGTGAAACAGCCCAGTGTACTAGCTCTCAGCAGTTCACCCACATGGTTTGCGGGTCCATATAGTTTTATTGTTTAGGCCATTGCTGGGTGTGTCCGGAACATCTACGGGCCAAGCAGTGTCCAGCCACTCAAGTGAACAGCCCAGTGTACTAGCTCTCAGCAGTTTCACCCACATGGTTTGCGTGGTCCATATAGTTTTATTGTGTAGGCATTGCTGGGTGTGTCCGGAACATCTACGGGCCAAGCAGTGTCCAGCCACTCAAGTGAACAGCCCAGTGTACTAGCTCTCAGCAGTTCACCCACATGGTTTTGCGGACCATATAGTTTTATTGTTTAGGCATTGCTGGGTGTGTCCCGGAACATCTACGGGCCAAGCAGTGTTCCAGCCACTCAAGTGAAACAGCCCAGTGTACTAGCTCTCAGCAGTTCAGCCACTACATGGTTTCCCCTCCTTCACATCACAGCTCCCCGCACCTCACTGACACCAGCTAAGCCAAAGGTAAGCAGCTCTGTCGTTTTGTTTCTATTTCGGGAAACATAAACATAATAAAAGAGGGAAAAGGAACTAAATAAGAAAGGAATTGTACTGGTATTTATAAACTATCTACCAGATTTTGCACCAAGTTTACAACAACAAAATACAAAGCTAGCATTGACCATTCTGGTTTATCCCACTTACAACTTTGGGGTAGAGATGCTTACTATATCTAAAATTAATACGACCCTCATGTTCGAATTTAAAATCTTGTATTCCTTCCTTTTTGCTTTGGTATCGTTACATAACTTGAAAAGTTTTGCTTTGTGAGAGTGTTCAATGTAACTTTTTATGTAAGTTTTCAGATGGAGTTGTTTATTCTGTCAAATCTTGTTATTGTTGAGGCCAGAGTATACTTTTGTAAAAGCAGTTTTATTAAAGTATAATAAATATAAGTATAAGTATAAAAGTATTAATATTTTTCCTTTTAGTCTGGGACTACATCTGCTATGTAGAGTGAAACAAATTTCCACTCACATGTTACTTCAACAGATTCAAGTTACTTGAAATGCATTTGCACTGCCAGTTGATAACATATTCTTAGTGTTTTATTTGTTGTCTCACCTGTAGTAGTATTGTTTTAAAAGTTAATTTATACGGTAAAATATTACAATTCGTATATTATTTGTAAAATATCTCTATATCTCTTAAAAGAATTATTTTGAAAGACCAGAAGCAGTAACTTTATAGGACATCAGGGGGCAGTTTTATGATTAAAACAATTATAACTTACTTTTAAAAGATATACTTTTAATGGTTTTTCATTGAAAATTAATTATAGTTAAATTAATGAAAGTGTGTGTAGCCTACCAAATGTGGACAAAATGTTGATATACCTCTTTATAAATATTAGAAAGTCATCTTGAATATCTCCAAAGTAATTTGATATTGACAGGGATGTTCATTGTGTTTTGAAGCTCAATAGTTTCTATTAAAACTTAAGTGAAATGGTGAGATCACTTGAAGTCGAAGCAATGCAGTGGATATTTACAATGTAATATGAATGACAATGTATAAATTTGATGAATTTTGATTAATTAACTTTGTGAAATTCTATTAGATGTATTAGTGAATTGGAGCGGGAAGATAAGGTACAAACTTTTGTATTTTCATCAATTGCCTGGGAGGATAGAAAAGAAGGCATTATTTTGAATTAATCTCTGGATTCATTTAGAAACAATTTGCAAATTAAAATTAACCATTTAAGTCATGCTTTGTGTTCAGAAATCCAGTTGTACAGCCTTTATAATATTCAATATATCACAGAACATTTTATTGAACATAACAGTTACCCATTATGAGTTATAATAACATCTCAATAAAGAAATTATTATTTCAAAAGTTGCAATTAATTGTGTAGGAAGATTTAAGTGTACCTCTGTACTTTTGTTTGTTTAATTAAATTTTCATTGAAACTTTTAAGGACAGTATGAAACTTAATGATCAAAATTGCAAAATTGCTTCCTGTGGTGTCTTTGGAGTTACATGATTATTCATGGGTGTCTCTAGGGGATATATTAATGTTCATGGGTATCTCTGGGAGTTACATTAATAGTTCGTGGGTATCTCTGAGGGTTACATTAATGTTCATGGATGTGTCTGGGTTTTACTGAATGTCCATGGGTGTTAGGGATTACAAGAATGTCTAGATGCTTCTCGGGTAACATGGATGTCTGTGGGTGTCACTGGGGGAGGGTTACATGAATGTCTAGATGCTTCTGAGATTACATGAATGTCTGGATGCTTCCCGGGTAACATGGATGTCTGTGGGTGTCACTGGGGAGGGTTACATGAATGTCTAGATGCTTCTGAGATTACATGAATGTCTGGATGCTTCTCGGGTAACATGGATGTCTGTGGGTGTCACTGGGGGAGGGTTACATGAATGTCTAGATGCTTCTGAGATTACTTGAATGTCTGGATGCTTCTGGGGTGACATGAATGTCTGTGGTTGTATCTGAGGTTACATGAATGTCTGTATTTAGTTCTCTGGGAGTTACATGTCTGGATGCTTCTGGAGTAATATGAATGTCTGTTGGTGTCACTGGGGATTACATGAATATCTGTGGGTGTCACTGGGGTTAAATGAATGTCTGTGGGTAACTCAGAGTGTTAAATTAATGTCCATGGATGTCAGGGGTATGTAAGACGTCTGTATGCTTCTGGAGTAATATTAATGAATGTCTGTGATTGTCTCTGGGGTTATGTGAATTGCTCTGGTTGTCGGGTACATGATGTCAGAATGCTTCTGGAGTAATATAAATGCCTGTGGGTGTCTCTGTGGTTACATGAATGATTGTGTGAAATTTAATTGTGTGTAGTACAGTTAGTTTCTAGAAATTTATCCCAATGAATTAGGCCGTCCCCAGGTACTGGGTCCTGTTTATGTAGATAAAAACCTTTTGGTGCTAGATCATGAAGTTTTTTTTGTACACTAACACAGCCACTCAATTCCTAGGCTATTGTAATGTGGGTTGTACATAAACACACTCACTATTTGAAATTGGCGTCTTTAGAATATAAAAAGTAATGATACAGTTATTTTATTATTTTTGTGGCTTGTTTCCAGTATTGGAAAGGAAGTTATTTAGCTGAGCTAGTTAACGTTACTATTTAGTCCTAATTTAATACTGATCTCTTAAACAAGCACTTTCCTGTTTTGTTTGGGCTTGCCTTAACACACAAGTTTTTGGATAACTGTAATTACCTTTTAGTTGATTTTTGCCCATTACAGTGTACTGGTCCACGTTGAAGGTGTAGAACAGACCATTGTGTTGTGTGCTTCTTTATAATGGCTAAGTAAATTGAAAATCATTAACCGCATTGTAACTAGTCAACTTGATTAGTCTTTGCCCAATGGCGGAAAATTATCAACAACAACAGTTTAACTCATATCATCAAGATATCTGTAAGAGATGAGTATGGAGCAAAATGTGATGAGTTCGATTCAAATACCTGAAAGGAGTTTGGCGAGGTAATTCAATCTGAATTGGTGGACAACATGAAAAATGTACCAACAATAAACCAAAAATGTAAGATGGTTGTCAGCCTTTGGTTATTGATTATAACATTTTTTGTGCGTTAAAAAAAGTTAATTTTAAGAACACCTGCAAAGTTTAAAAAATTCTTTTCCTTTTCTTTTTCTTTCTATGGAACTTCCAACCAAATTATTCAAGATCTTTTTCCATAAAATCTTTGGTGTAAAAATTGTGATTTATGTACATTGTCGAACTTTTGTTGCCCTGGGTGGAGGCCACTGAAAATTCCTATGTCTAAGAAACAACATGTTACTCACGATTGTGAATGTTTATTCAAATTGGTAATCAATTTTTTGGCCAGCCAACATATAGTACTCTATGTTTCTATTGAGAGCTACATGGAGCTACTATTTTTTACATGACAATCTGCTCATTAGCATAGCAAAAGGTTTCAAGTCGACAATGAACAAAATAAACAACCATGTTACCACATCACCTTAATTAAAATCTCACAGGGGTGATTTCATGATGAAAACAATACTGCAACTTATCCTGATCGGTCCATACACATTTTTTTGAGGGAATTCACAATCAGCAGGTTCCATTTTTTACATTTGTGCAGTATTTTTTAAAATTACATCATTACAACTACTATGCGACTATGTGCGGTGAGAACTAATGGTTCAATCATCAATTCAGCAGTTGTTTCTTATAATAGATTGGATTGCTATTAACATAAGTTTCGGTTTATGTGGTATTTTCAGCAAATTTGTTTTGTAGAAATGAACAACTTACTGTCGCGATGTATTACAACTTTGAAATTCGTTGCAATGACAATTATCATCCAAGAGTGTAATTAAATATTTTAATAATAGTTGGATTAACTTTAATAGGTTAGGATACTAAGTATAGGGTAATATTTAGTATAGATTAATATAACATGCTATATATAATTGTGTAAAGTTTGCATGATTATATGTTTGTTCTTATAGAACAAGACAGTATTTTTCTACTACTCTCTAACTCAATGGAAAATTCTCCTGTAGAGCAAAATACTGTAAAAGCTTAGTAAATAAATTATACATAACTAAACACCAACAAATTTGAAATCACTCATAAACAATTTTAAACTCCTACGTATTAAAAAAAATTGAAAATGTGCTGAAAAAAGTGAGACAACTGTATAACATATTTTAAAAAAAGTAACTTTTTTGAAAAATGTTGAGATAAAAAATTGGATATGTCTAAAAATTTTAATGAGGTAATAGTAAGAAACAAATTAACAAAGCGACAATAAATTAACATTTTTTTTTCACAAATGGTCAGTGAATAAAGAGACCTTTAAAATTAGGGTACTGCTTTGACCTACCTGTACATTTGAAAAATCTATAAAAAACAATCCCTATCCCCCCCCAAAAGTGCCATTTTGGGGTTTTTATTTGTGGGTATTACAAATTAATTTTCCCTGAATTCTTTTGGGCTTGAAAATATGGGGGATTTTCGTTAAAATAGAAGAAGGTAGATTTCTTGGTTTAAGCCGCTATACATTGCCAGATGTGGTGGTCTTTCTTATAACCCTATATAATAAAATAAAATTTTGGTTTGTTTTTTATAACAATTTGGTATGGTACAATTAAAAAATTTTAAGACAATTGAAATGCACATTGATTCAACCTTGAATAAAAAAAGTTAGTCACATTATTTTTTTTTTTTATTTTGGTTTTATTATATTAGAATATATCCTGGTGTTTCCTCTCATTCCATTGCCTATATCGACTCAATAATCTATATAAATAAATATCAAATTTAGTTTGTTTTTTATACAATTTGGTATGGTACAGTTAAAAGTTTTAAATCATGAAAATGCACATTGATTCAACCTTGAATAAAAAAATGATTAGTCACATTATTTTTTTAATCTTGGTTTTTATTAATCTATAAGAAAGTATCCTGGTTCTTCATTACAAATTGCCTATCGGACTCAATAATCTATAATAATAAATCAATTTAGTTTGTTTTTTTATTACAATTTGGTATGGTACAGTTTAAAAGTTAAAACATGAAAATGCACATTGATTTAACCTTGATAAAAAAAGTTAATCACATTATTTTTTTAATTTTGGTTTATATATTATTATTAGAATGTATCCTGGGTCTTCAATTCCATTGCCTAGCGGACTCATAAATCATATAATCAAATCAATTTTTAGTTTTGTTTTTTATACAATTTGGTATGGTACAGTTAAAAAGTTTTAAAACATGAATGCCATTGATTTAACCTGAATAAAAAGAGTTAGTCACATTATTTTTTTAATTTTGAGGTTTTATTATATTAAATGTACCTGTGTTCTTCATTCCATTTGCTGGAATAAGAAAATCATGAAAATACTTATTTATAGTAATTGTACAATAAATTGCATTTAATCCTAAAAAAAAAAATGCTTGCAAATCTGTAAAATACAAACCCCCAAAAAAACTACCTTTCATGAATATAACTTTGAGAAATGGCTGTACGCACTAAAAGGGTTCAAATACATAAGGAATTTGATAAAATAATTTAGTAAATTTAGCTGGTGATATTCGCAAAGGTTTAAATATCAAGGGTCAGATCCAAGTCCTAAATTTCGGAGGGGGCCACCTGAGTTTTAAGTTTATCGTTATTAAAACCAGGAAATGTTGCATTTAAATATAACAAAAAATAAATTTTTAAAACTTTTAGAAAGGAACATAGACTTATATTTAAATTTTAGTTCATAAAAAACTAATTCTATTTTAATGTACAAATACGAGAAAATAATGACTTAGTTTTTCCCTCAAAATATCAGATGGAGCTATGACCTTATTGGACCCTCTCCTGCATCCACCACTAGTTAAGATTTCCAAGTTCCTGAGAATAATTTTGAAAGATAGAAAATAAATTTAAAAAAAAAAAATCTAAGTTTTTCTGCTTTACACACCACAATCAAAAATTGCCTTACATAGTTTCGGTTTAGCATCTGTAATTGCTTAGCACAGTGAGAACAAAATATTTTCCTAAGCTTAATTTTTGTACAGAATTTTTTGACGTAGTGTTAATTGGAAAACTAAGCACTAAAGCTAATAAATTCAAGAATCAAGAATCAATCAAGAATCAAGAATCATTTATTGTCGTCCCACATATGTTGTAAGCATTGACAAAGTCAGATAAGGTTCACAATAATGTACTATTACATCAACAAGTCAAGAACCACCATCCCTCTATAGAGAAATGCAAATTAATATACAATTAAAAAATAGTCAAAATGTATTATAGTAATTAAAACTTAATGCTAAAATACATAATAATAAATTAATAATAAATTTAACAAACAACAGATAACAATAAAAACAATAAATAATAAATGCTTAAATTAAATAAAACAAAGCATTATTAAAATTTAAGGTCACTTAAATCATGTAAAAGTATTTCTTCTACTGAATAGAAAGCCTTCTGCTTCAGCCATTTCACAAGACAACCTTCAGAAATTCCTTAAAGTAGTGGTAACAGCATCTGGTGGTAGGAGGTTTAAAAAGTTTTAACACTAATGTACATGGTAGCTGTTTCTGGGTTTTACTTAATCGTAAGTAGATTGAGGTCCTATCAAGTTCTGAGATCTAGTACTATATTTTGTGGACATAACTTAGAAATTTATATAAATTAAGATTTTGTTTAAGGAAAATTAGGCTTTGCAAAATAAATATACATGGAAGGGTAAGAATACCTAGAATCAACAAAGGCAGGCCTACAAGAATTATGATAAAACAAGGATTAAATAAAATTATTACTTATTATTTTTTATTTACTGTTATTTGTGGATCAAGTTCGGTATAGTATGTGTCAGTTTGTTGTTAATCTGTGTATATTTATTTTACAATATTCGTGAAATCATATACCCTTTTTTCTAAAATGAAATGTGCGTAAAACTGGTTTATATACCTGAAAGTTAATTGTTTTCTTAACAAAAAACTACTTCATGAAAAATTATTGACTCTTGTTAACAATTTACAGTTTTAACACATGAATTGCCATTTTTTTTGTGTCCAAGAAATCTTTTCAGAGACATGTTAATGTTATAATATTAGATAAAATAAAATTTGTTATAAATTGAGTGAAAAAATAAGACAGTGTCATTTTTTTGTATTACCAAATGAACATAACCCAGTTTTATGTGTTAATATAAACACTGTCGGGTGAAGTAGTTCCCAAATTGCCTCTATATTTTCCAACTTTACAATCTCAATTACTCAGCTTGAAAAACACTTTAAACACAATAAACTCTGTTCTATGATAAATGTATCTACTCTTTCTAAAGTTCAAGTAGTTTTAACGAGTTATGTCAGAATGCAGCACTAGCGGTAAGCTAAAGAAAGTGGCTACCATCTGCATAGTAATGTTGTCAGGTAACTTTTCCCGAAGAGCTATGTCTTAATGACGACAGGTGTTGTGTAAGTTGGCTCGACACGGCAGCTAAGGTGTAAAAATACTGCAGTACTAAGGATTGCTTTGCTTTTTCTATTTATATACAATTAATAAATAGTTTACTTCTATTTGAAATCATAACAATTATTATAATACTGCATTATTATGTTTGAGAAATTGTATGCGTATTTGATCGGACAAATATAGGTTAATTAATGTGAGTGAATACTTTAATCAGCTTAATTGCAAAATGCAAGTGAACTGTCTTAAAGCATAGATTTATTTACTTTTAGATTCTCTGATCTTAATTATTTAAAAAACGCAAAGAATTTATAGTATGACAGCTGTATAGTCACCCTAAATGAGTGTAGGATTTATCTTTCCTGCATACAGCGTTTTCTGTATATATAGATACTTTTGGCATTTTTCATTGAAGAGAGTCTATTTTAATTCAGTTCTTTTGTTTTGTTTACAGGGAAAGAACAGTAGTGAGTTCACCATCAGCAGCAGTATCAATGACAAACAGAAACAGGAACAAAACAGCAGCAGTAGCTCTTTTCCTTCTTGAGTGTTATTGCCACCTGATTGGGTTGGCTGACCAATTCAGTCAGCGTATGTTTTATACAGATAATATATGATAATATAATATTCTATTTGTTATTAAATTTTGATCATTCCAAAAACGTTGTAACCACTAGCTACAAAACTATTCCCTTATCTTGCTCTGAACCGTTTTTCTTTAACCCTCTATGTTGGGCAGTTATTTAACCTCCTTATTGGTTGGCAATTTTTGATTGTTTTTAGAGATGTCTATTTAAAATGATTACAAATATCTATACATTAAATACATTAACCTGAATGTAATATTCCCCGGTAAATGGATTGATTGTGCATTACAAAAGATGTGACACATGCTCACCAGACCTGACTCTCTTAGATTCTCTTGCTGGGTGGTTTTACTAAGTGAAGATTAAACAGCATAGAACAATTGAACGAACACAGAGACACAGTGGTGGCAAATTTTATGACCTATTTTGAACTACAAATTTCGTCCTCTGGATGAACACAGGTGGCTGTGTCCGAATTTCAAGGCATATCACATTGAAGTGTACTGATTATGTTGGGTCCTGACTATGGTACTTGTTTTAAGTTCCATAAAGTAGATGGTTTTAATAAATTTGTGAATTCACAGAAATGTATAGTGACTCAAGTTCATCCTCTATAATAAACACTATGTTGTATATCTTTGTTTTAGACAAGAATGGAGAATTTTAAACTATGTTTTAAAAGAAATTATTTATATAAAATAGTTCATCTTTGTTTGGTAAAAACATAATTTTAGTGTTTTCAAATAATTCTAATTGTAAAAATAGAATTATAAAGAAAAACATATAATTTTGTACAATTTTTTTTCTCTGGATAAATTGTCAAAAATATTACTGATATTTGACGTTAATGCTAATAAATAAATCATAGTCAATAGGGCAGTCTAAATACAAATTTCAGTAAACAAATCAATTGTTTACTTATTTTAATTAGCAGGTACTATAGCACTGATCACCAAGTAAAACCACAATGTTATGATACACTATAAATTACTGAATATGCATAATGCAATTACGTTTGTCAGCCAAGTCAACAAGCAATCTATAAAAATGGTGGACTTACAAAATAAATTGTATTTCAAAGGATAATTACGATACAGTATAAAACCAACATAATAGATATCCTAACATTAAGTATCTTTTCTTCTATCATTTCAAGTGGTGTTTCACTTGTTCGCTAGGTGGAGAGGTAGAGGTGAAATTTTTATGGTTGAAGGGTTCAGAGTGGTATTCACAGCTCATGAAAAATCCTGTCTTGGCCTGATCATCAGTTATATTTTTAATTTTATTTATTGTACTGATTAGCTGTTTATTCTGTTTTGTTATTTCTGAAATGGTTTTATAAAAGGTTAATAAAAAAGATTCAACAGTAAATTATTGTTTATTTTTTACACACATATTGAGCGTAGCCTTAACAATAAAATAATGTGCTTTACAACATTTTGCATAACAAAAATTAAATATT